>NW_024067787.1:455000-594177 GCF_009389715.1 Phoenix dactylifera | reverse complement strand
CTAAGATCTGAAAATTTCTGACGCAACAAAATCATTAAATCTTAGTTGCTTCACAGATTAGAGGGATCAAATAATTACGGATCTGATATCTAACCTAGCAATGGATTGCAATGAATAATAAACTATTAGGCCTCCTAGTAATTAAACGAAACAATCATAAAAATAGGCACTGAAGAACATCTGATACTCAAGCATAAATTGGAACAATAAAAATAATTCAGATCTCACAATAAAAATAATATAACTGGGAAAGTGGTGTTTCCAGCTTGAATTTTCGTGCATCAAATTTGGAGACTTGTGAAAATTGACCGAGTCAAATCCACATACTGCAGGCTAAGGACGTGCAGCAACATTTAAGACCGATTTTGACCTTGATAAAGCTAGTATCTCTTAAAACTCAAACCATGAAAGTTGTATATCTTTTTCTTGGCATCCATAGTATCTTGAATCATCTCAATCAGAGCTCGGATGAGAAAGTTGTGCCCAGATTACGAAGCAATATCGAAACATCCAAATCACCCATTAGCTTCGTTTTGCACTTAACGCCTCCATTTGCATCCTAAATTTAAAATATAAGAATAATGAGTACATTTAGGCACAAAATAAGTATAAAACACTAAACATTAAAAAAGAAAAATATAACATTTGCATTCTCATCAATTCCCCCATACTTAACTTTTGCTCGTCCTCGAGCAAAACTCAAATTCACTTTCCGAAAATACGAAGGTTGCAACGCCATCAACAAAGAACAACCAAACTCTTCAAAAGTCATAACAACTATTTTTGAACAACTTATAATTACTTAGTAAGCATTTCACTCAAAAAATAGAACGTTAAATACGTAGACCCTTACGAAAATAAATACCGACTCTCATGTATTTGAAGGGTATGTGTTTCGCTCAATTCATTTCAATAGAAATAATCTACCCATAGGCTTGCATATCTTCTCATTCCCCACCACTGGGATCACATGCATAACACGAATCATAAGGACTTTTCAAGGGTTGTAACAAGGCTTAGGATCAAGGTGAGAAATATTTGGGAATGTAGCTCAAAAGCCATTGAAACTAGTAGAGCAAAAATGAATTAACTCAAGCTCGAATATATGACATGTTAAACCAATCACTTCAATTCAGCAGCTTCTTCAATTTGGCTTCAAGCATTAAATCATGTGAAACTTCTGCATTGAAAAAAAAAAATCGTTGAAAAGGGAACACTTTTCGTTTGCAGCAGGGAACGATCCTATCACAACAGCTTCCACCTTTGTATATATCACGTATAAAACAGATCCCTTGTTTTTTTTTAATTGTAGGAGGAATTATGAACATGAATAGTTTGTACATTAAAAATGATTTCCTCCATTACTTTTCTCTTTTTTTTGTTTCTTTTTTTTTGACATTGAAACTCACGAATTAAGAATGAAAATATGTTCCATTTCACCAGTCATAGCCCATACCATAAATCCAGACACCCCCACACTTATTTCTTGCACACCCATACATATTATAATGATGAATAATGCTCCACTAGTTCTACGGCTTGGGTAAAGGCATTTTTTTTTCTTTTTCTTTGGGTTTAAAGCTTGTACGTGGGTCACAATAAATGAAAAAGGTCAATAAAGCCCAAAGGGGTTCAACAAAGGAAAAAATTAATTACAAGGTAGGCTATTTGCCTTATGGTAGCTTATAACAAAGAAGGCCTTAATCATGTTCATGCATGCATGTATCAATGTGACCTCGAAGAGAATCAAGGCAAGTTCTAGAGAAATAAATCCATGGAAGAATATCTCTCATGAAAGAAATAGTGAGAGTGATATGGATGTGTCAGTCTAAAGGCTCAAATATCACCCGCTTTTGTCAACCAAATTTAGTCCACTACCACTTCTCCAAGAAAAATAACTAGACTAATTAATTCTAAGTTGGAGAATTTTGTTATGAGTTTTTTTTCAAGCTTAATTGAATTTTGCTTATGACATATACAACCTAAATCCCTCCCCATACTTAAAACTTACGTTGTCCCCAATGTAAGGCTAAATGCAAAGGAAAAGCAAAATAACTAAAATATAAGTGCGAAAATAAGAAGAAAAAGGAACGAACTCTCCTTGGGTTGCCTCCCAAGCAGCACCTTTGTTTATTGTCATTGGCTCGATTCAATGCTTTCTTCTTCAATTAGTATAAATCGGGTCCTCAAGTACCAATTCTGCCACATTCTCTACTTAGGAACCTTCATAGAAAGGATTAAGTCTACAGCCATTCACCTCGAACATTTTGAAAGTTGCTAAACTTGAATTTCAACTACACCATAAGGAAAAATATTAGTAATAACAAAAGATCCAATCCAACGAGCACGCAACTTACCCCGGAAACAAACGAAGCTGTGAATGGTATAGAAGAACTTTTGACCAACTTTAAACTCCTTCGTAAAGATCTTGTCATGAAAAGCCTTCGTCCTTTTCCTTGTAAATCCTTGCACTCTCATAGGCATCATTGCGAATTTCTTCTAATTCTTGTAGTTCTAACTTCCTGTGTTCTACACATGTTGAAACTCTTGATAGCCCAATAAGCCTTGTGTTCTAACTCCACTGGAAGGTGGCATGGTTTTCCCAAACACCAACCGATAAGGTGACATACCAATGGGCATCTTATATGCAGTCCTATACACCCACAAGGCATCATCCAAGCGCAAATTCCAATCTTTTCTACTTAGATTGACCGTCTTTTCAAGGATGGACTTGATCTCTCGTTTGACACTTCTGCTTGTCCACTAGTTTGTAGATGATAGGCAATTGACACCTTGTGAATCATATGGTACTTTCTCAGCAAAGCCTTCACAGTCTGATTGCAAAAGTGAGTGCCCCGATCACTTATTAGAGCTCTTGGAATTCCAAATCTGGAGAATATGTTAAACTTGATAAAATTTGTAACAACTTTAGAATCATCAGTCCTGGTAGCTTTAGCTTCCACCCATTTCGAGACATAATCAAACAGCAAGCAAAATATAACATAACCGAAAGAGACAGGGAACGGTCTCATAAAATCGATGCCCCAAACATCAAAAATTTTGCAAAATATTACGGGGGTTTGTGGCATCTCATTTCCTTGGGATATATTACCTATCTTTTGACAATGATCGCATGACTTACAAAAAGAATATGAATCTCGGAATATAGATGTTGTCAAATTCTTGTTTACCTAAAAATACGCTAAACAGATCGTTGTTAGAACCGACAAACAAAGTTTAATTTAATTACACTCTTACATTTTTACTCGAAGAATAGTGGTCGTAAGAGATCGATCCACAGGGAGGCGGTTGGAGTTGCATAAAAATCAAAACGTTCACTCGGATTCAAATTCGATTTTTGAATAACAAAAGAAAAACATTATGTCGGGAATGTTGAATGATTCTCTAGTCTACCAGAGAATATTTTTTATTTAAAAATAAACAAAGGAAAGAAAGAAAACTTGCAATTGAATTCTAATGCAGAGTAGGGGTCGACTCCTGAAGACATAATATAAATAAAAACTACAGATCGAATAGCAAAGAAAAATTTCAGAGTTATCCTAAAACTAAGAATTCCAAAATGCATAAAATAAATTGCAAAAATTAAACTGAAACTTAAACATGGATTTCATAAAAGAAAAATGATGGAAAACTTCTCCCTCTCGGTGGAACTCCCAAAAAAATAACATAAAATATTATTGGAAAACAAAGCTCTTCTTTCTCCCTCTTTTTTCCTTTTCTTTTTTCTCTTTTCTTTCTTTCAAAAATAGAGCTCTCCTTCTCTGTTTCTTGGCCTCCACCGAGCACACCCTCCTCCCCTTTGGACCCTGCCGATGGCTCCCTTATATAGATCCCCAGCAAGCACGTGGAGAGGAGGGGAAAACGGACGCGTGATCAATAGGATTGGGTCTCCCAGAAGCTGGCCGCGGGATTGCTGGGAGGCTGAGGCGGAATTTTTGAATGCATCGCGGGATGCTGGGAATGTGGAGGGCTGAAGAAGAAGATGGCTGGATCGATGGCTTCGGAAGCTTTATGGACGGTTGGGATGCACGAGATGAGATGCGAAGAATGCTGGGATGCGCTGAAGAGGAAGGATGCCACGGGCACGCATCGCCAGGAAGAAGTAGAGGCGAAGGAGGGGTGCTAACGGATTCTTTGCTGGAGGAGCATGTTCGTCCGATTTCTGTCTAACTAAAAATATGCTAAACAGATCGTTGTTAGAACCGACAAACAAAGTTTAATTAATTTTACTCTTACCTTTCCTACTCGAAGAATAACGGTTGTAAGAGGTCAATCCACAGGGAGGTGATTGGAGTTGCATAAAAATTAAAACGTTCACTCCGATTCGAAATCGACTTATGAATGATAGAAGAAAAAACATTATTTTGAGGATATTGATTGATTTCTGGTCTACCAGAGAATCTTCTTTATTTAAAAAATAATAAAAAAGACAAGTACTTAGAAATCAAAGAGCATTTATAAATTCATGAAATGTTTAACTATTCAAAAGAAAATTTCGGCATAAATTAAAATGGATGAAAACAAGTGCTAAGAAGATCAAAAGCCTAGAACATAACTTGCATAAAAGAAAATTTAATGTATGCATTCAAAGAAGATTAGAAGATTGCATTAAAAAAAAGAAATTAACTTGAACCTAGAACAAGGATTGCATGAAAAAAAATGATAGATTTGATAAAAAGAAAATTCATTACCAATAAAAGTGGAGATTGGAAACCTAATGTTTCTTCTCTTTTACAAATAACATAAAAAAATTAAAACAAAAAGCTTCTCCCTCCCGTTAGAACATAACATTTTTTTTTTCTTTTCTTCCCCCCCAAGAACAGAGCAATGCTCTGTTTTCCTTCTCAACCGAGCTCACCTCCTCCTCCTTGGACCCGCCGGCCACCACCCAAACCGAGCTCTCCTCCCCCTGCTCTTCCTTCCCTCTTCTTATAGATCGCCCCCACCCGGCGATGGATCCCATGATTTCGTGGAGAGGATCATCCGGGATGCTCATCCCGGCTAGCCGCGAGGTACATGGGGTGCTGGGATCGCGCATGATCTGTGGGGGAAATGGCTGGATCCGGATGAAGAGCGCAGCGGGATCGACGAGAGGAAGGGATCACGGCTTGGAGATGTTGAAGGTTGGATGCGGAAATGGAAGGAGATGGACGCGGTGAGGAGCCGATCACGGGATGCTTGTAGACGCGGATAAGGCAGACGGAGGGAGTCGATGATCCATGGAGCTCGGACGCGGCGTCGAAGGCTGGGATTCCGGAGGACGTGGATCCGTGGGTGCAGAGGCGGAGGCTGCCGTGGGACCATTGCTAGCATCACGGGAGGCTTGGATTCCATGGGAGAGGGGGCTAGCCGCAGGATGATGGCGTTGAAGACGGGAGGAGGCGTTCACGGCTTGGATCCGAGAGGCTGATGTGCGGACGGATCGTGGAGGAAGAAGAGGGCTAAGGCGGAGGAGCTGCAGGATGAGCTGGAGGAACTGGGAGCGTTGGGAGGAGCCTTCTTGGATGGCTGGGATGTTGATCACGGCAATCGGTGGAAGCTTGGATCACGGCTTGAAATTGGAAGGGAGCTTGATCCGTGGATGTTCACCGCTTGAAGAATGGGATCACGGGAAGGAAGGAGACGTGCGGATGCTTCACATGCGTGGGAGCTTGATCTGATCATGAGATGGACGGCTGTGATGACGGCGTGATCCGTGGGATGCTAGGAGGACTCGTTGACGATGCGGACGGAGTGGATTTATTTGGGATGTTGATGATTGGCTGGGCAGATGGCCGAGAAGAAAATGATCGTGGGGCCTTGATGCGAGACTGATTTGGTAGGTGACCTGATGGACGGTGCAGGATTTCATGCTTGCATGGCAGCTGGGGAATTTATTGAGCTCGAGCTGCTGGGCATTTGGGTTCAAACCCAATGTTATTGGGTCTTTTGGACTCCTTGCACTCAAACACAAATACAATGTTAATTAATTAATTTTATCATTAAAAATTAACTATAATACTAATTAAGGTGGTACGATGATTGCACTTTTGTGCTCTCATCACACCCCCCAACTAGCTTATTGCTAGTCTCTAGCAATTTAGTGCGAAAATGATAAAAGTGCAAAAGTGTTATTTATTATATAAATATACTAAGATAAATACTCACTTTCGTAGAGCATTACGATTGCACTTAGCACGTGCAACAAGCCGTTAAACCCCTAGGTTACCCTAGTGGACGAGTGTTGTCTCGTGAGGGTTTGCAAAGAAGTTACCACAAACTTCAGTCAGGAATTTCTAAATTTTAACTCGAAATTTGAACAAGTATTACTGCATGAAACTAGAATTGCAAGGACAATAAAGACTTATAGCTTTCATATTTAAGCAGACTTTAACTCAAGTTTCATTATACCCCATCTATCTGCTAACAAGTCAAGAATGTAGTGAGGTGCAAGATAGTATCATGTAAATGAGTGGCTTTCACTTACTTCCAACATGATCACTCCAATTTTCAAGACTTTCTAGAGTTAAATGGTAAGGAACACCCCGGATTTATTTATTAATTTTTATCAAACTGAATGCTAAGAAGAATGACTTGTGCCTTATTAAGCCTTCTAGCTGACCCATATAGCGAGTGTTAGGCCAGTGACTCCCGATCCAGATGGCTCAGGGCACTAGGTGTAGAGACACCCTAACAGACTTAATAACTCAAGTTAACTAGGCTTCAAGGCCAAATTAGTCACTCAGAGTTTAATCTCAATCATCCTCACCTTTTTACGCGAACACTCGCTGCTTGCCAGGCAAGAGGCCCGGTTACTCAGTGAGAAGACTTAAATTAAACTCATTATTTTATTTTATTTTATCTTTTTTTTGTTTTTTTCTTTTTTTTTTATTAGGGTGTTCATCACACATATAACTTTAAATTATCCCGAAGATTAAAAGTATTCATATTAGTCGTAAGTTTACATATCCCACTATTCATGTGCTTACGTGTAGGTGCTAACTCATCTTGTACCATGTTAGCAGAAGATAGGTGGGACGAAAATTCAAGCTAGAACTGCTATCATATTACTTAACTCAACTATTGTCAAAGCAATTCCTAATTTGTACAGTCAAAAAGAATAGAGTTTGAGTTAAAAATTTGAAATCCCTCTTTTTTTTAATTTTAATTTTTTTAATTGCATAAAAAATTAAAAATATTCTCACCCCCATATCTAAATCTAACATTATCCTCAATGTTAAAAAAAATTTAAAGCAGTAATAGAACATATGAGAAGTTACCTGATATGGATGGGTAAAGTGATAATTAGGGCCAAAAATCCCCAAACCTGCATGTTAGTAATTTTTTTTAAATAATTATTATTTTTTTATTTTTATTCTTTATTTATTTTATTTTTTTAATATTTATATATTGGATTGCGTCCCCAGAGCGCTAAATTTTATGTCTTCAGCCAGACAAAATGTGGATTCATTTTTTTTTAACCATTATGTAAGAATGGTTTTGGAAGAGTCCGAGGAAGAACAGTTGGTTGATGATGATCTATGCTCATGAGGAAAACAGAATTAGGGAGCGCATGCTCGACCCCTTCATCAGAATGGGCAAGGTAAGCTTCGAAAGGGTCCTTACTATAAGTTTGAAAGAAAGTCTCCTGAACCAAACTTTCAATTATGTCAACTTCATTGATTTCTTTGTCATCTGATGGTTGTTTACTTATGTTGAAGACATTAAGCTCGACTTTCATGTTGCCAAAAGATAACTTCAGCATCCCATTTCGACAGTTGATCATAGCATTTGCTGTGGCTAAGAAAGATCTACCTAAAATTATAAGTGTGTGACTGTCTGGATGTATTGCAGGTTCAGTCTCAAGGATAACGAAGTCCACAGGATAGTAAAACTCATTTACTTTCACTATTACATCCTCTATAATCCCCTTGGGGTACTTCACTGTCCTATCTGCTAAGGAAAGGGTAATATTTGTAGGCCTTAATTCCCCCAAACCTAACTTTTGGTACACATAGTAGGGAAGTAGGTTCACACTGGCTCCTAAATCTAATAGAGCTCTCTGGATGATCGTCTCTCCTATTTTTATTTCAATGGTTGGGCAACTAGGGTCTTTGAATTTCGGGGCAATCTGTTGTTGAATGAGAGATGAGGCTTGTGCAGCCATAACAGCTTGCCTAGGAATGCTGATTTTTCTTTTGACCGTGGTGAGGTCTTTCAAGAATTTTGTATAGGAGGGAATTTGTCGTATGGCATCGAGGAAAGGTATATTTATTTGAACAATTTTAAAGACTTCCATTATTTCATCAAAGTTAGATTGTTTTTTGGAGTTCCGAAGTCTATTGGGAAAGGGAACCTTAGGTTTGTATGTTTCTATGGGTTCTTCCTTTTTTTCTGATTTATCCTGTTCTTGACCTCTCTTCTGAATAGGGTTCTTATCGGATTCATTTTTATTTTCTTTTTCATATTCAGAAAGTTGGACTTTATTGTCCACTTGCTTGCCAGACCTTAAAGTGGTAATTGCCTGGACTTCATAGGTCGGATTTTCATTAGAATCGATTTGATACTGACCTCTCTGATCTTGATTTTGTTGTCTACTAGGGTTAGGCACTGGTTGACTAGGTAGTTCACCTTTCTTTCTATCCCCTAGAGAGTTTACTATTTGGCTTAGACTAACCTCAAGTTTCGCAATCGCTTGCGCATGGAATTGGTTAGTCTGGGCTTGGGTTGTATTGGTCTGTTGTTGTTGCTTGATAAAATCTTGTTGTCGTTTCATCATATTAGCCATCATAGTTTCTAATTGTGAAGGTTGCTGTGGGATAGGGGCATTATAAGGAGGTACAAATGGAACCAATGGTTGGTTCATTTGTGATGGACCTATCCTGGAAAAGTTGTTCTGAAAATCTGGTGGACCACCTTGATGCTGAATAGGTTCATTCTGCTTGCATGAGAAATTTGGGTGAAACCTATTATCAGGATGGTAAACTGGGCTGAACGAGTTGGGAGTGGGCTTCTTAAAGGCACCATATGAATTTAGAGCATTTGCTTGCTCGGCCTTTATGGTGGGCAGATTAGGGCAGCACTCCACTAGATGCTCCGGACTGTTACACAAGATACACAAACTATATGACTCGTGATCCACTTTTATGACGGGATTTGACTCTTTGTATGAACTCGAACTAGTGGAAACAGTGAAAGCATCAAACTTTTTACTTAAGTTGTTCATTCCAATCACCAGATTGGACATGACATTTTTGAGATCTGGGTCTGCTTTTATTTCATAATTATCTAATTTTCTAGACCCGAACTCATCTCTATTTACTTCCTCAGCATGGCTACTCCAATTTTGGGCGTTCTTGGCTAAGTCAACAAGAAATTCATAGGCTCGATCTGGGGTTTGGTTTGTGGAGTGATTGGTTATACCCCTATTTGATTTTGATGAGCTCAAAGCATTTGAGTATATTTCATATTGTACTAATGAATTCAATCTAGTGTCTCAGGCAAATATATGTGAATTTATATTTAAGAGCATCGAGTTTTTGTTCAAGGTCATTTGGCTAAGTGCTGAACTCAATTAAGCCAAAATCTGAAGCTCGAGTCGACTCCGGAAGATTACGAGTCCACTCCAAGTGTTTCAGAGGTTCTAGCACAAGCCCGAGTCGACTCCGGTACACTACGAGTCGACTCCGACTGAGGACAGACAGAAGGACAGAAAGATGAATTTTAGACCCTGTCACCAAGTCGACTCCGACGATTTCGAGTCGACTCCGATGCTTGCCGAGTCGACTCCCGACGGTTCCGAGTCGACTCCAAGGAGTAACAGACAGAAAGACAGAGAAGTGTTTTCTAGATCCTGTTACCGAGACGACTCCAGAAGGATGCGAGTCGACTCCAACGTTTGGCGAGTCGACTCCTAAAACATGCAAGAGTCGACTCTCAGAGGAAAGCAGACTGAAAGGCAGAAAACCAAACAAAGTGACTCTGTGAACGAGTCGACTCCGAGAATACGAGAGTCGACCCCAACAAAGTGTGAGTCGACTCCGAGGCAGTTCTACACGAAAGATAGAGAATCGGTTTTCGGGCTCTGAGAGCCGAGTCGACTCTAAGATAATCCAAGTCGACTCCGAGACAGTTCAACTCAAAAGACAGAGGATCAGTTTTCGGGCTCTGAGAGCCGAGTCGACTCCAAGATGATCCGAGTCGACTCGAGAGAGAAATGTAGAAACATAGATCTCTGGAAACCTGAGAACGAGCCGTCTCCAAAAGTGTCGAGTCATCTCCGGATATTGGCGAGTCGACTCCAGGTTTGGCCCAAGTCGACTCCAGGACGGGACATCACTTTAATTCAAATCCTGAACAGTAGGCGAGTCGTCTCCAGTAAAGCATGAGTCGACTCCAGCAACAGCCGAGTCGACTCCAGATCGAGCGAGTCGACTCCGACCCCAACAGATACATTGTCAGGAAGTGCAGACTGTGCAGAACGGCCACAAATTAGTGTCTAACGGCTATTTTTTAAAGGGGACTGTTTAAATAGCCAGAGTGAACAGTAGTAGACAAAAAGAGAGTTACTCCATCTGAGCATTAAGTGTTTTTCAACTTCCAAGAGTCCATTAAAAAGAAAAGTCAAGCAAAAGAAGGAAGAACCGCATTCAATATATTCCTAGAAGTCTTCCCTTCGCATTCAAGGCTCTTCCTCTGACATCAGATCTTCAGCGCACTCAAAGAGGAGACTCAGAGTTCGAAAAGCCCCTTCTTTCTCTTCCAAAATCTGTTTGAGGGCTTCTAACTCTACTCTATTCATATTGTTTAATATTTGCTTATTAAGAAGCTTTTCTTGTAACTTTTCCCAAATTGTTGTCTTACTTGATTCAGTCAGGGGATTGAATCAAGGGTTGTAAGGTTTGTTGGTGAGCTGAAGTTAAAACTAACTGTGTGAGGGTTCGATTGTGATCTCGGAAAAACAATCGGATGGTTCTAGTCGGTGAGCCTGTGAAAATCAACCGAGTTCGTTGTGATCTCGCGAAAACAACAAGTTGGGTTGTGAACTTGTAAAACAACCGGCTGTAATCCAAGGGATTATAGTAAACTCCCAAGTAAAGCTTGGGGAGTGGACGTAGGAGCAAGGGTTAGCTCCAAACCACTATAAATTGGTTTGTGTTTGTATTGGCTGCTGTCCTCTCTCTCTCTCTTCATTCACTTCATCTAGTAACTTAATTTGTTTGCTTGCAATAGATTTAGTTAACTACTAATCATAGTTTTTAATTGGTCGAGAATTAATCCAAACCCAATTCATCCCCCCCCTCTTGGGTTGTCTTCTTGGGCAACATGGTTCATGAACCTACCCTTGTGCATGGACTCAATCATGTTTCTATTTACCGGAGTTAGTCCTTTATAAAAGAAGTGGACCAGATCAGCCTTATCAAGCCCACGGTGCGGGCACTTGACCAAAAGATCATGAAATCTTTCCCAAAGTTGGAAAAATTCCTCCTCAGATTTTTCTCTAAAAGTTCTTATGGCATCGTTAATTTTTTCAGTTTTTACCATAGGATAGAATTTAGCCATGAACTTCCTAGATAGTTATTCCCATGATGTGATGGAGTTTGAGGCAAGAGAATATAGCCATGCGGTAGCTCGATCCTCTAAAGTCATGGGAAACAACCTTAATTTAATTTTCTCTTCATCTAAATTTTGATTTCTAAATGTTTGACAGATTGTCAAAAATTTGTTTAGATGAATATAGGGTTGTTCACTCTCAAACCCATAAAACTTGGGTAACATATTTATTATTGCAGCCCGAATCTCGAATTGGGTTGCATTATTAATTGGTAATACTATGCAAGTAGGGGGACTAGCAGATGCGGGTGCAAACAACTCATTCAAAGTTCTAATATATTCACCCATTGTAGAGATTGACGGTTGGCTTACAGTTCGCAAGTTGTGATGAAAAGTTCTGTCAATCTCAGGATCAAATGGGGTTAACTTATCCCTTAATGACCTTCTACCATGCATACATTATCAACACTTCATTATATTTGATTCCTACAATGAACGAAATCCTAAGAGAAGAGAAGGGTTAGACACAGATGACCACAACCAACACCACGCAATAATTTGACCCTATTAGTCTTAGAATTAAGTAAGGTTTAGTAGCTTCTTAAATCTAGTTGCACAGAGATTTATCAGGTTAAAAAGTTTCTGAAATTCTCTCTAGATTAGACAGCTCCTAATCTCCCTTTCAGATTAAGCTTGAGCTTATCAGTTAAGCAATCCAGTAACCAGTGACCAGGAAAGTTTCGGGGTGTGTGGTGGTGCCAAAAGGGATACACCGATACCACAATACCCGTAATAGTTCTCATTGCTGTAAAACTTTCCTAGACATCACCGATTACTAAATTCTCACTGGAGTGGCTTTCAGCCGCTTCTTTCCAAGAGCCTAATTAAGCTCGAAAACCCTAAGGCCAACGTCTAATTGATTTTAATTTAATTTGGCTTAGGATATGTATGCAAGGTGATGATTTTTGGGCTAAGGACAGGTAATGACTTTCCGACCTTATCTTTTTAATGGGTTTTGCCCTTAAATTATTTTATGCAAATGCTTAATACTAAATGCAGCAAATAATCAATAATTTTTTAAAGTTTATGCAATGTCATTAGGTTGTACTGATTAAATGAGCAAGCAAATTTTTTTTTTATATTTACTATTTTTTTATTTTTTTTTTAAATTTTTATATAGCAATAACTTGAATGTAAACTAAACACAATCCTTATGTGTCAGTCAATCTCTGAATGCCCGTTGAATAAGCTCCGGAGATTACTCTGTGAGGAGCCCCAATAGATGTATGATAACCTTGGAAGATTGCACCCTATCAATTACTAGCAAAAATAATCAAAAAAAATTAATTTTTTTTGATTTAATTAATTAATTTTTTTAACTTTTTTTTAAATTGAAATTTCAAATTTTGAATCTCAGAATTCAACTTTTGAATTTAAATTTTTGAATTTTTGAATTTTGGAAATTTGTTCAATTTTTTTAATTTTTTTTTTGAATTTTAATTTTTTTACTTTTTTTAAAAAAATTTAAATTTCGAATTTCAAATTTTAGAATTTAATAACTACGAAATTATTAACTAAAAATAATCAAAATAAGAAAAAATAAAAACTTACTATCGGAGTGCGTTCACTCCGGGCATCCAAAATTCGATTTGATCTTCGTGATCATTCTTGCTTCTCAATTTGCCTTTTCGGCAACGGCGCCAAAATTCTGTTTGTCCGATTTCTGTCTAACTAAAAATATGCTAAACAGATCGTTGTTAGAACCAACAAACAAAGTTTAATTTAATTTTACTTTTACCTTTTCTACTCGAAGAATAGCGGTTGTAAGAGGTCGATCCACAGGGAGGTGATTGAAGTAGCATAAAAATTAAAACGTTCACTCCGATTCGAAATCGACTTTTGAATGATAGAAGAAAAAACATTATTTTGAGGATATTGATTGATTTTTTGGTCTACCAGAGAATCTTCTTTATTTAAAAATAATAAAAAGACAAGTACTTAGAAATCAAAGAAAATTTATAAATTCATGAAATGTTTAACTATTCAAAAGAAAATTTTGGCATAAATTAAAATGGATGAAAACAAGTGCTAAGAAGATCAAAAGCCTAGAACATAAATTGCATAAAAGAAAATTTAATGTATTGCATCAAAGAAGAATTAAAAGATTGCATTAAAAAAAAAGAAATTAACTTGAACCTAGAATAAGGATTGTATGAAAAAGAAATGATAGATTTGATAAAAAGAAAATTCATTACAAATAAAAGTGGAGATTGGAAACCTAATGTTTTTTCTCTTTTACAAATAACATAAAAAAAATAAAACAAAAAGCTTCTCCCTCCCGTTAGAACATAAAATATTTTTTTTTATTATTTTCTTCCCCCCAAGAACAGAGCAATGCTATGTTTTCCTTCTCAACCAAGCTCACCTCCTCCTCCTTAGACCCGCCGGCCACCATCCAAACCGAGCTCTCCTCCCCCTGCTCTTCCTCCCCTCTTCTTATAGATCGCCCCCACCCGGCGATGGATCCCATGATTTCATGGAGAGCATCGTCCGGGATGCTCATCTCGGCTGGCCGCGAGGTACATGGGGTGCTGGGATCGCGCATGATCCGTGGGGGAAATGGCTGGATCCGGATGAAGAGCGCAGCGGGATCGACGGGAGGAAGGGATCACGGCTTGGAGATGTTGAAGGTTGGATGCGGAAATGGAAGGAGATGGACGCAGTGAGGAGCCGATCATGGGATGCTTGCAGACGTGGATGAGGCGGACGGAGGGAGTCGATGATCCATGGAGCTTGGACGCGACGTCGAAGGCTGGGATTCCGGGAGGACGTGGATCCATGGGTGCAGAGGCGGAGGCTGCCGTGGGACCACTGCTAGCATCACGGGAGGCTTGGATTCCATGGGAGAGGGGGCTAGCCGCGGGATGGTGGCGTTGAAGACGGGAAGAGGCATTCACGGGTTGGATCCGGGAGGGTGATGTGCTGACGGATCGCGGAGGAAGAAGAGGGCTGAGACGGAGGAGCTGCAGGATGAGCTGGAGGAACCGAGAGCGTTGTGAGGTGATGACCCAAAGATTGATTCATAGATTGATTTTGATGATCACAAAACCTTGAAGTATAGATACTAATGTTTATGTTGCAAGGAGAAAGATATTTATTTTGCAAGGAACATAGCAAGTTGGAAGAACACAAGAAGGCCTCCAAAGCTCTCAAGTTGGAAGAAAGCTACAATTTATTGGCCCAAGTTTAAAGTTCAAAGGATTCAAATTGGAGGAGTAAAATCAAAAGAAAAATTCAAAAGAACAGTCTTCGAGTCGACTCCAGTGGAATTCGAGTCGACTTCGGAGAAGTATGAGTCGACTCCGGAGAAGTATGAGTCACAGGCAGAAAAGTCAAAGAGCAGTTTTCGGGTCTGAGATTCGAGTCGACTCCAGTGGAACGCGAGTCGACTCCGATGGTTGGTAGGTCGACTCCAAAGAAAGCAAGAGTCGACTCTCAGTGGAACACAAGGAAAAAGTCAGAGAGCATTTTTGGGACTCTGAGATTTGAGTCGACTCCCGCATTGCACGAGTCGACTCCGAGACTCCGCGACCATCAACAGACAGAAAACCAAGTTACTGCCTCTGAGATTCGAGTCGACTCCCAGACAGCTCGAGTCGACTCCAAGGCAGTGCTACACCAAGATGGCAGAAGGCTGTGTTTCGCAAACTGAGAGCCGAGTCGACTCCAAGGAAGTTCGAGTCGACTCCAAGACTGGACGAGCCAAAAGACAGAGGATCGGGAGTTCGGGCTCTGAGATTCGAGTCGACTCCCAGGACAGTCGAGTCGACTCGAGAGGACAAAATTCAAAATTGGATCCACGGACTTCAGTGGATGAGCCGACTCCGAAATTGCCAAGTCAGCTCCAGAAGTTGGCGAGTCGACTCCAGGTTAAGACGAGTCGACTCCCAGTCGAGGCAAGCACATTAATTCAAATTTGGAACAGTGGCCGAGTCGTCTCCGGTAAAACACGAGCCGACTCCTGCAACAGGCGAGCCGACTCCTGATCGCGCGAGTCGACTCCGATCCCAACGGTCATATTGTCAGGAGGTGCAGACTGGTTCCAACGGCTCTATTTTTGTCTCTAACGGCTATATTCTTGTTTTCACGTTATCAAAAGCTATAAAAACAAGAAGAGAGCTAGGAGAGAACTTATGGAAGTGGGAGAGATCATCTAGGAAAGAGATCTCAAAGAGATTACAAAGGAAATCTCCCATAAGCACAAAAGGGCCATCCAAAACGAAATAGAGAGAAGAAGAGCATCCAAGTGAATCCGAAAGCTTCCTCTCCATCCGTGTGCTGCCTCGGGGATCCTCTACTTCATGCCAAATCAGAGGAGGATCAAGTAAAGAAGAAGCCGAGCTCCTCCATCTTCAAAACTCGTTTGAGGGCTTCTCTTTACTCTATTTGTTTATATTGTCATATTTGCTTGTTTAAGAAGCTTTGTTTTGTTTTATACTTTGTTTTAATATCTTGTAACTTGATTCAATCAAGGGATTGAATCAAGGGGTTAAGGTTTGTTGGTGAGCCAAAGAAAAACCAACAGTGTTAAGGTTTGTTGGTGAGCCAAAGGGAAAACCAACGGTGATAGGTTTGTTGGTGAGCCGAGGGTAAAACCAACGTGTAAGGGTTTGATTGTGATCCCGGGAAAACAATCGGGGAGGTTCTAGTCGGTGAGCCTGGGAAAACCGACCGAGTTCGTTGTGCGCTCGTAAAACAACAAGTTGGGTTGTGAGCTTGTAAAACAACCGGCTGTAATCGGTAGGATTATAGTGAAATTCCCAAGAGGTCTTGGGGAGTGGATGTAGGTGCTGGGGTGCACCGAACCACTATATGTCCTTTGTGTTTGTAATGCCTCTAGTTATTGTCTAACTAACACACTTACTTACTTAGATAAATTGCTTGCTTAATTCTTATCCGCACATCCTTTAGTTGCAAGCATATTTAATCAAGTCGAAGTCTATACATCAAACCCTTGCTAAGTTTAACTTTCACTGTGCATCTATACAACTTAGCATAGTTAATCAAAAAGTTTTAGAAGTAGCATAAAAGTTTTAAAAGACCCAATTCACCCCCCCTCTTGGGTTGTATCTACTGGGCAACAAGTGGTATCAGAGCAGGTGCTCAAATATTATTTGTAGTCTTAACCGACTAGAGCCAAAGATCATGACAACTCAAATAGATAGTTTTCTAGGAGAAGGACAATCAATTGATACACCTCCACTATTTAATGGCATAAACTATACACATTGGAAAATACGCATGCGCATTTTTATACAATCAGTTGATTATAATTTATGGAGCATTATAGTCAATGGAACACACACAAACACTAGTCATAATGAGAAAATGGCTCAACAAAATTCAAAAGCCATGAACCTACTATATTGTGCACTAGATAGGAATGAGTTTAATTGCATATCTTCTTGCATGACTGCTAAAGAAATATGGAATATGCTTGAAGACAAATATGAATGCACTAACAAATCTGAAACATCATGTGTAGAAGGAGAGCAGTATCACATTGAAAATCCATGCTTGGTGGCACAAGAGGTACATGCTGAAACTGAAAGCAATTTTACATTTGATGAACTCCATGATGCCTTTTCTGATTTGTATTTAGAATATAAGAAACTTATTTGTAAGAACAAAAACTTGAAGATTGAAAATCAAATTCTAATAGATGAAAAACTGAAACTAACCAGTAAAACTGAAATCTTAATTAAAGAAAATCAAGAACTAAATCAAAGAGATCAACTTCTCACTGAAAGTCATAATAAACTTAAGAAAAACAATGAGTTACTTTCAGAAGATAACAGAAGATTAACTAAAGAAGTTGACAGATTAAAACCTGTTGTTGAAAGATTTACCCTCAGCTCTGAAAAATTGAACCTAATGATAAATAATCAAAGAGCTGAATTTGATAAAGTTACATTAGGATATCAACCTTGGTACACCCAAAAACCTTTTAAGAATATGTTTGTTAAAACAGTTTTTAATTACTCTAAAACAGATTCTTATAAACAAAAGCTAAGTAAAATCTCTTCTGTTGTTCCTAAATCTATACATTACAAATTTGATGAACCAAAAAGGGAGAAACAGAAAATTAAAAGCTTTCCTACTACTCATGTTCGATCTAAGTTTGTTAAATTCAACAAGAGGATACAGAAATACATCCCTTGTAATCCTAAAATCTGTAAATTCATGGACAAAATAGCTATTAAGAGAATATGGGTTCCAAAAGGAACAATTATAGCTAACCTACAAGGACCCAAAAGAGCTTGGGTTCCTAAATTGAAAATATGATTATTCTTTCAGCATGCATGTCTAGCTATCCAAGGTTCTAATGAAAGATGTTATCTAAACAATGGGTGCTCTAGACATGTGTTAAAGAATTGAATTTAAAATGTAATTTAAAAGAATGATTTAAATGAAAGAAAGAATTTAATAAGTAATTCTTACATCTTCTCGTATTGAAATTACTTTATTAGTTGATTAAAACATAACTTGAAAGTATTAATCATTTTTGTGATATAAGTGATTTTTTTTTTGGGTATGAAAAGAAAATATATTCAAATCACTTCATTTTTATAGTATGCTCCACTCACTATTGGATAAGTTGCTAAATGATTAATTAATTTATTAAGAATAACTCTATGAATTCTCTATATGCTTGATTAAGAATTTGTATCCATGGCATTATTGTTTATTAATCATAAATATGATAATGTGTACTTGGTATGCTTTAGAATATATGCACTATGAATACCAAGATTAAAGAAACCATCTTTGGCATATAAAATCAACTCATGCTAGTATGTACTTAATCTCAAAAGACCTTGCCATAGGCTTACTTAGATTATCTACTTAAAGGTCAAAGTTTTGCTATGCATGCTAACTAAGGAAACAAACAAAAATCATTTCTAAATCTAAAGATGTTGTTTCCATCTCCAAGTTTTTCAAAAGCTTACATTGGATTTATTCTTGAAAAATAAAACTGAAGTATTTTTCTGTATTTACTAAATCTTGTAAAAGTGGTTCAAATGATAAAGGTTTCCAAACTGTGAAGATAAAGAGTATCATGGCACAGTGTTGAAAACCAAAATTCTGATAAAGGTTATACAGAAAATAATATTAAATCCAATGATTTCAGCACCAAGGACACCATAAGCAAAATAGGATTAATAGAATTCTTGAAGAAATGAAAAAGACAATTATGTATGATAGTCATCTACTTAAATAATTTTTAAAAGACTATCATCACTGCTTGTCATACATATGATTTCTATATTTGATGAAAATTTTGATCTTCTGAAAAATGAAAAATGAACCATTGCATATCTTTCATATTTTTCAGTCGTACATGTTATTATGAAAATAATGCCAAATCTGATAGAGATATGTCTATCCTTGGATATCATTCATCAAGCAATGCATATAGAATATTCAATAAAAAGATTTTAGTTGCAGAAATATCAATTCATTTTATTCTTTATGAGACTAATGATTTATTATCAAAATACTAAAATCAAATTATATGGTTAATCTTTTACATATGCACTTAATGAAGAAAAATTGATGACTACTAAAAGACTAAATCAAGAAAAGAGAAAATAGATCTTGATAAAGATTCTTGCATGATTAGAAGTAAAGATCATCATTATCATGTGCTTGCTTCATGAGCTTTATATTCTGTCAAATAAATGTGTAGAATTCACTCCTATGTGGTTACTTCATTAAAAAGGAGATCTATGAAAAATAACCACCATATTTAAAAATACACATTACATATATGATAAAGCAATATGTGATTTAGAACAAGCATCAAAAGCATGATATATAAAAGCTTAAGCAACCTTTTTGATAGAAAGTAATAGTGATAAATCTATGCATCAAAAAGATGAATTTGTGATATCTTATTTGCTCAAAGTATGCATTGATGACATCATTTTTGGTTCTACTAATGAAGAGTTATATTGCAAAGTGAGTTTGAAATATGATGAATGAATTAACATCTTCTCTCAAACTCCAAATTAAGACAAACAGGAAAGAGGATCTTCATTGACCAACGTTAGTCCACAAGAAAACTCTTATAGAAGATTGGCATGAAGAAGGTATATCTATGACCCCATCTTGTAGAATTTGAAAAGGATGAGCAAAGTAGATCTATTGTGTTAAAGCTGTATTGAAGCATGATAGAATAATTATTTTATCATACAGCTAGTAGACCAGATTGTATGCTCATTATGTGACCTTGTGCAAGACTTCAATCTAACTTTAATTAATCATATTTTATTGATAACAAATAAATCATAATCTGAATTTTGATAGAAACAAATGTTTAAGATAAATTGATTAAAACATAGTTAACATATCTTATTGATAATTATCTTAAGCAAATAGAATCTAAACTAAATTGACTTGAACTATCTTGGTTAATGAATCTATCTCTTTAGTTCAAATGATATGTGCTTGCTTATATTTAGGCAATCTCTTGAGTAAAGTGACTCAACATGCAACTATTGTCATATCTTATATTGAGTCATCTAGTTAAAAAAT
The DNA here is from genome assembly GCF_009389715.1 of Phoenix dactylifera. Taxonomy (NCBI): domain Eukaryota; kingdom Viridiplantae; phylum Streptophyta; class Magnoliopsida; order Arecales; family Arecaceae; genus Phoenix; species Phoenix dactylifera. The sequence goes on along the minus strand of NW_024067787.1, from coordinate 574,026 downwards.
ATATATGTTGGATGAATGCTTTGTATCTTAAAGAAACTAATGACCTTCCTTCAAGAAAGAAAAATGAGAAATTTCAACTTGAAGGATATCTTCATGTAAGATACACTAAACATTCACATGCAAACAAGAGAGAGGATCTTCTTCAGCCAAAAGTTCACACATAAGAAATCTAGTTTGGCTTGAAGAACATATAATGAATAGGTAATTTAGATACCTTTCTCACAAATTAGTTGAGCAAAGTCAGTAACTTAAATCTTATTATGGCATGATTAAATTCTTTAATTATTAATTTTTGATATCATGTCTATATGTGTATTGACTGACTTATACTTTTAGAAATTATTTCATGGTTTGCCCAAACTAAAATATATCTTTGCCTATGTCATAACCATGAAATACACAAGTATATGCTTAAAATGTTGATGTAAAATAACTTGTGAGAAGTTATGAATCCTTGAGCATAATGAAAATGTTGTTTGCATGATATACATATATATGATACGTAAGATTAATTCTCTATTCTGCTCTCTCATGAAAATTACTTGAGAATAACAAAAAGAGAGAGAGATAAAGAAAAGAAAATGGATATTATTCAAGAGAAGTAAAATCCAAGTAGAGGCAAACACTTCAACCTTAAGGAAAAGCAAAACAAACTTAATATATTCGACACATTTGTGAGACTTGTGTGAGCATTCTTTTGGAAGGGATAAAATCCATAATTAATTACACTTAAACAGGGAGGTTTTGAAGTAAACATTTTAACCTTTCTATATTGCTCATCATAGGGATGGTGCCAATGGAGAGGCTAGTGGTAGTACCCGGCACTATTTGACCCAACTATTCGGTGTAGGGCATATTAGGGACGGCACAAGAGGGAGGCTAGTGGTAGTACCTCGTGCCCCTTCCCAACTCCACCGGATAGGAAGCAAATAGAGTATAGAGCATAAGAAAGTTATAAATGAAAAACAAAGTAAATGAAAGTAGAATTAAGTCAAATTTTTAATCACTTGAAAACACACTTTAAGGATGAAATCATTGCAAGATTATATTTAAATAGGAAGAGTTTATTTGAAAAGAATTGATTTTGATCCTTGACATTCTTGTTCTTAGTATTTTAATGCATGACTTAACACATGGTATATTTTGCATATGGTATGATGTCTTGATTTATGGGTTCTCAATATTTTGTAATGTTTCATACTTGGACAATTTGATTGAATGTTTGAATTGCTACATAACATCTTTTGTTTAGTTTTATTGAAAAGAAATTTCAGATTTGTCATTCACAATCATTGTTAAAATCTGAAAGCTAAATAAAATTGTAGAAAGGAGAAGAGAAGAACATCTCTATTTAGGAAAAATAAATTGATATTGATCTATCTTTCTACTTGCCTAACTTTGATACATAATGTCCTAATACTTGTTAAAATATCCTTTATTTTGTATCGAAACTCAAAATTAAACACAAAGATTCTGAAAGTGCTTTAATGTTATTGAAATATGTATTTTTCAATCGTAACAATTTAAGATGAGCTACATTGTGAAAGATACATATCTCATATTATGACTTAGAAAGCTTCTATTGAAAATCCTATGTAATTCAGAATCCGATTTTGTATAAAAGTTTAAACTCCATATGATTACTAAATAAAATGTTAATGTAGGAAAAACAGAATTTATTTTGATTGCTCCGATACGCATCCGAAACATATCATTTCTTACCTTCAAAGTATACTAATTTTGATTCAAATGATGTGTCTTACGATGATCTTGATTGCAAGTAAATATTTTTAAAATATATGACTTTATTTTAATATTTAAAAATTTTATTGAGCTTCATGTATACATTGCTGAAAAACTGTGATTAGGAAATTGAGTTCTATAAATACACATACCTCAATGATCATCTATATGTTTTTCTCTCCTACATTCTTAGAAACTATCATCAGAATATATATATATAGAGTGAATACTATAAATTTTGAATAATTCTAGATCACTCTACATTCTCGATAACATAGAATTTCAGTTTTATTCACGTTTATTATTAAATTCTGAAATTCAACCAAAGAAAAGAATGATTAAAGAAGAATGCATCTTTTGAGGGGGAGCTTTAGATATTCAGTATCTTATCCTAAAGAAACTTTAATTTGATGCATACCTTGAATTTTATGGATTGATTTTGATGAACCTCCTTATATTGCAAGACATGCTTTAATTACCTTGAGATGAGTTCTATAAAGGCTGTCTTATCTCAAACCTTGAGTCTTATGAAAATGAGCTGAAACTTATAGAAAATATATTTTTGAGATTGACAATTTTATTGAACATTATCTTCAAATTCTAAACTCTTAAATGGAATGATCAATAGAGGGGGAGAAAGAAAATTTCAGAAGGAGAGGTCTCACGGAACTTAATCGCATATATCTATAACTAAAGGAGAGAGGAAGAATACAAAATGAAAAATGATCCTAATACTCTCCAATATGTATCATCTGAAATTTAATCTGAAAATCTTTATGATACACCTTGAGGCCTGTTATTTGGTTAGTATATCTTATGCATAAATCATGAACCAAATTGCAAGTTGAGCTTAAAGAGCCTCTAACTTAATGAAAAAGAGGGAGAATAACGTGTAAAATTTTCTTGAGTATCTTTTAGAAAATCTATTTTGATATTCACTAATGAGTCCTAATTGACTTGATCTTTAAAACTTAAATTGTGTGCCAATTCATTATTTTATGTATCAAATTATGCTTATTTTCTAAAGGAATAAAAGAAAGTCTTTAAAAGAGCTCAAAGATGTATCAAAAATTGCATAAACTCATATTTTGGTATTTGTGCCCCAATGCTCTTATTATCATATAAGAACTTTGAAGTCATTAAGAATTAATGATCCAACATGATGATATGTTTTTCCAAATATATAAGTTTTGATCTTTTACTCTGAAAATTAATTAAATTGCTCTCATGTTGATAAAATACTTAATAGATTGGGCAAAAGGTCTTAAATGAACAAGCTTTCATACTTAGTGAAGAGAGGTTAGATTTCCACTCATATTTTTCCTTGAATATCATTTGTGGTACTTCTTGAATTAACCTAAGGAAGATTCCACCTACACTTGATTAGAAAACTATCTGTGGTATCAAATTAAAAAAACCTCTTGAATTCACACTCGATGTGTTCTGCTCTGATCTTTGTACTTAATGTTTCACTATCTTTTTGATGTTGTCAAAAAGGGGGAGAAATATCTAAGTATATGCTATATACTCAGAATGCTTTATTACTTTGAATTGAATACAAATCAGCTTAAAATTTAAATATGTTGATTGTGTTAAGCTGATTAAATCTAAAGCATTATTATGAAGTATGTTTTTAAATATATATGTTTTCCACTTCATGCAACTTAGCTATGTATTACTTCTAGAAATCAATATCTTTTATATTGCATATACTCCAAATTTTGTCATCATCAAAAAGGGGGAGATTGATGACCCAAAGATTGATTCATAGATTGATTTTGATGATCACAAAACCTTGAAGTATAGATACTAATGTTTATGTTGCAAGGAGAAAGATATTTATTTTGCAAGGAACATAGCAAGTTGGAAGAACACAAGAAGGCCTCCAAAGCTCTCAAGTTGGAAGAAAGCTACAATTTATTGGCCCAAGTTTAAAGTTCAAAGGATTCAAATTGGAGGAGTAAAATCAAAAGAAAAATTCAAAAGAACAGTCTTCGAGTCGACTCCAGTGGAATTCGAGTCGACTCCGGAGAAGTATGAGTCACAGGCAGAAAAGTCAGAGAGCAGTTTTCGGGTCTGAGATTCGAGTCGACTCCAGTGGAACGCGAGTCGACTCCGATGGTTGGTAGGTCGACTCCAAAGAAAGCAAGAGTCGACTCTCAGCGGAACACAAGGAAAAAGTCAGAGAGCATTTTTGGGACTCTGAGATTCGAGTCGACTCCCGCATTGCACGAGTCGACTCCGAGACTCCGCGACCATCAACAGACAGAAAACCAAGTTACTGCCTCTGAGATTCGAGTCGACTCCCAGACAGCTCGAGTCGACTCCAAGGCAGTGCTACACCAAGATGGCAGAAGGCTGTGTTTCGCAAACTGAGAGCCGAGTCGACTCCAAGGAAGTTCGAGTCGACTCCAAGACTGGACGAGCCAAAAGACAGAGGATCGGGAGTTCGGGCTCTGAGATTCGAGTCGACTCCCAGGACAGTCGAGTCGACTCGAGAGGACAAAATTCAAAATTGGATCCACGGACTTCAGTGGATGAGCCGACTCCGAAATTGCCAAGTCAGCTCCAGAAGTTGGCGAGTCGACTCCAGGTTAAGACGAGTCGACTCCCAGTCGAGGCAAGCACATTAATTCAAATTTGGAACAGTGGCCGAGTCGTCTCCGGTAAAACACGAGCCGACTCCTGCAACAGGCGAGCCGACTCCTGATCGCGCGAGTCGACTCCGATCCCAACGGTCATATTGTCAGGAGGTGCAGACTGGTTCCAACGGCTCTATTTTTGTCTCTAACGGCTATATTCTTGTTTCCACGTTATCAAAAGCTATAAAAACAAGAAGCGAGCTAGGAGAGAACTTATGGAAGTGGGAGAGATCATCTAGGAAAGAGATCTCAAAGAGATTACAAAGGAAATCTCCCATAAGCACAAAAAGGCCATCCAAAACGAAATAGAGAGAAGAAGAGCATCCAAGTGAATCCGAAAGCTTCCTCTCCGTCCGTGTGCTGCCTCGGGGATCCTCTACTTCATGCCAAATCAGAGGAGGATCAAGTAAAGAAGAAGCCGAGCTCCTCCATCTTCAAAACTCGTTTGAGGGCTTCTCTTTACTCTATTTGTTTATATTGTCATATTTGCTTGTTTAAGAAGCTTTGTTTTGTTTTATACTTTGTTTTAATATCTTGTAACTTGATTCAATCAAGGGATTGAATCAAGGGGTTAAGGTTTGTTGGTGAGCCAAAGAAAAACCAACAGTGTTAAGGTTTGTTGGTGAGCCAAAGGGAAAACCAACGGTGATAGGTTTGTTGGTGAGCCGAGGGTAAAACCAACGTGTAAGGGTTTGATTGTGATTCCGGAAAAAACAATCGGGGAGGTTCTAGTCGGTGAGCCTGGGAAAACCGATCGAGTTCGTTGTGCGCTCGTAAAACAACAAGTTGGGTTGTGAGCTTGTAAAACAACCGGCTGTAATCGGTAGGATTATAGTGAAATTCCCAAGAGGTCTTGGGGAGTGGATGTAGGTGCTGGGGTGCACCGAACCACTATATGTCCTTTGTGTTTGTAATGCCTCTAGTTATTGTCTAACTAACACACTTACTTACTTAGATAAATTGCTTGCTTAATTCTTATCCGCACATCCTTTAGTTGCAAGCATATTTAATCAAGTCGAAGTCTATACATCAAACCCTTGCTAAGTTTAACTTTCACTGTGCATCTATACAACTTAGCATAGTTAATCAAAAAGTTTTAGAAGTAGCATAAAAGTTTTAAAAGACCCAATTCACCCCCCCTCTTGGGTTGTATCTACTGGGCAACATGAGGAGCCTTCTTGGATTGCTAGGATGTTGATCACGGCAATCGGTGGAAGCTTTGATCACGGTTTGAAATCGGAAGGGAACTTGATCCGTGGATGTTCACCGCTTGAAGAATGGGATCACGGGAAGGAAGATGCTTCACATGCGTGGGAGCTTGATCTAATCACGAGATGGACGGCTGTGATGACGGCGTGATCCGTGGGATGCTAGGAGGACTCGTTGACGATGCGGACGGAGTGGATTTATTTGGGATGTTGATGATTGGCTGGGCAGATGGCCGAGAAGGAAATGATCGCGGGGCCTTGATGCGGGACTGATTTGGTAGGTGACCTGATGGACGGCGCAGGATTTCATGCTTGCATGGCAGCTGGGGAATTTGTTGAGCTCGAGCTGCCGGGCATTTGGGCTCAAACCCAATGTTATTGGGTTTCTTGGACTCCTTGCACTCAAACACAAATACAATGTTAATTAATTAATTTTATCATTAAAAATTAACTATAATACTAATTAAGGTGGTACGATGATTGCACTTTTGTGCTCTCATCAGAGCACGTGAATGGCTGGATTATGGGAGGAAGGGGAGGGTGGACGCGATCTGCGAGGCGGACGCTTGGAATTTCAAATCCGAAAGAGAGCAGGACTGCCGGTGATGCATGGGATGATTGCTCGCGGATGCTGGAACTCGGAAGATGCCGATGATGAAGCGGAAGAGGAAGACGGATGCATGAATCTGGGAGCTCCAATGGTTGGCTAGATCACGGCGGAAGCTGGAGCCTGCTTTGACGCGGATGAGGCGAACGGGCACGGATCTAATCTAGAAAGTGATCCGTGGAAGATGGACAGCCGTGATGCACTACGGGAGGAAGAAGAAGAACAGTGAATAGAGTATATTTTTCGTAACACTGTTCATATGAACAGTGTTTTCACGTAACACTATTCATATAAATAGTGTCATCTCGGAATACTGTTCATATGAACAGTGATTTCAGCATGAATAGTAATTTCAGGAATGAATAGCATTTTTTGCTATTCTTCATGAGATTGGAGGTTAAAAAGTTTTTTTCTTTGTGATGAAGTGAGAGTGGAAATCTCTATTCCGAAAGAGTGCGGCTGCTAATCTGAAAAGGAGAGAACGCGAGGATCACTGGGAGATCGCACGCGGGCTCGGATGTTTGGGTGCCATGTGCTCGATCAGATCATTGTAGGATTGGGCCCGCGCAGTTTGGGGCCTTGATGCATCCCTTTAAACCCTACCAAATGCGCATTTAAACTTTAATTTATACTAACCTGTGCCAAACATAAATATAATATTAACTTAGTGATTTTATCGTTATATGTTAGCAGTAATACTAATTTAAGCAGCGTGTAGATCGCACTTTTGCGCTCTCATCACACCCCCAACTAGCTTATTGTTAATCTCTAGCAATTAACGAGCAAACGATAAAATGAGGGCATAAAAGATGTAGTCTAACCCATGACTTTTTGTTGAAGCTAAGTACATAAAACTGAGATACGTACCCACTTTCATAGAGCATCATGATTGCACTTAGCACGTGCAACAAGCCTTTAAATCCCTAGGTTACCCTAGTGGACGAGTGTTGTCTCGTGAGGGTTTGCAGTGAAGTTACCCACAAACTTCATCAGTCAGAAATTTTTAATTTTTAATTCGAAATTTGAACAAGTATTACTGTATGAAACTAGAATTGCAAGAACAATGGAAACTTGCTGCTATCATATTTAAGCAGACTCTAACTCAAGTTTCATTACACCCAATCTATCTGCTAACAAGTCAAGAATTTAATGAGATGCAAGATAGTATCATATAAATGAGTGGCTTTCATTTACTTCCAACATGATCACTCCAATTTTCAAGACTTTCTAGAGTTAAATGGTAATGAACACCCCAGATTTATTTATTTATTTATTTTATATATATATTTTAATCAGACTGAATGCTAAGAAGAATGACTTGTGCAATATCTAGCTTTATTAAGCTTTCTAGCTAACCCATGTAGCGAGTGTTAGGCTAATGACTTCCGATCCAGATGGCTCAGGAAACTAGGTGTAAAGACATCCTAACAGACTTAATAACTCAAGTCAACTAGGCTCCAAGACCAAATTAGTCACTCAGAGTTTAATCTCAGTCGTCCTCACCTTTTTACGCAAACACTCGCTGCTTGCTAAGCAAGAGGCCCGATTACTCAGTGAAAAAACTTACGATAAACTCATTTTATTTAATTTATTTTTTATTTTATTTTATTATTTTTTATCAATATTTTTTTTTGATTAGGATGTTCATCACATATATAACTTTAAATTATCCAGAAGATTAAAAGTATTCATATTAGTTGCAAGTTTACATACCCCACTATTCATGTGCTTACGTGTTGGTGCTAAATCATCTTCTATCATATTAGCAGGAGACAGGTGGGATGAAAACTCAAGCTAGAAATGCTATTATATTTCTTAACTCAAAGCTATTGTCAAAATAATTCGTAGTTTATACAGCTAAAAAGATTAGAATTCGAGTTAGAAATTTGAAATCTCCCTTTTTTTTCTTTTTTTTTCTCCTTTTTTTGATAGAAAAATTAAAAATATTCTCACCCCTATATCTAAATTTAACATTGTCCTCAATGTTAAAGAAAATTTAAAACAGTAATAGGATAGAGGAGAAGTTACCTAATATGGGTAGGTAAATTGACAATTGGAGCAAAAAAAACCCCCAAACCTGCATGTTAGTAAAATTTTATAATTTTTTTTATTATTTTATTTTTTATTTTATTTTTTATAATATTTACATGTTGGGTGCCTCTCAAGAGTGCTAAGTTTTATATCTTCAGTCAGACAAAATGTAGATTCATTTTTTTCAACCATTATCTAAGAATGGTTTTGGAAAAGTCCGAGGAAGAACAATCAGCCGATGACGATCTATGCTCATAAGGAAAACAGAATTAGGGAGCGCATGCTCGACCTCTTCCTCGGAATGGGCAAGGTAAGCCTCTAAAGGGTCCTTATTATAAGTTTGTAAGAAAGTCTCCTGAGCCAGACTTTCAATCATGTTAACTTTATTGATTTCTTCATCGTCTGGTGGTTTTTTACTTATGTTGAAGACATTAAGCTCGACTTTCTTATTGCCAAAAGATAACTTCAGCATGCCATTTCGATTATTTATCACAGTATTTGCTGTGGCTAAGAAAGGTCTACATAAAATTATAGGTGTGTGACTGTCTGGATGTATTACAGGTTCAGTCTCAAGGATAACGAAGTCCACAGGATAGTAAAACTCGTTTACCTTTACTATTACATCCTCTAAAATCCCCTTGGGGTGCTTCACCGTCCTATCTGCTAAGGAAAGGGTAATATTTGTGGGCTTTAATTCCTCCAAACCTAACTTTTGGTACACATAGTAGGAAAGTAGATTCACACTGGCTCCTAAATCTAATAAGGCTCTCTAGATGATCGTCTCTCCTATTTTTATTTCAATGGTGGGGCAACCAGGGTCTTTGAATTTCAGGGCAATCTGTTGTTGAATGAGAGATGAGGCTTGTGCAGCCATAACAGCTTGCCTAGGAATGCTGGTTTTTCTTTTGACCATGGTGAGGTCTTTCAAAAATTTTGTATAGGAGGAAATTTATCGTATGGCATCGAGAAAAGGTATATTTATTTGAACAGTTTTAAAGACTTCATTAAAGTTAGATTGTTTCTTGGAGTCCTGAAGTCTACTGGAAAAGGGAACCTTAGGTTTGTATGTTTCTATGGGTTCTTCCTTTTTGTCCTGTTCTTGATCCGTTTTTTGAATAGGGTTCTTATTGGATTCATTCTTATTTTCTTTTATGTATTCAGAAAATTGGACTTTATTGTCCACTTGCTTGCCAGACCTTAAAGTGGTAATTGCCTGGACTTCATAGATCGGATTTTCATTAGAATCAATTTGATACTGACCTCTCTGACCTTGATTTTGTTGTCTACTAGGGTTAGGCACTAGTTGACTTGTTGCCCAAGGTGACAAGCCAAGAGGGGGGGGTGAATTGGTTTCTTCTAAATTTTGGTGCTTTAAACGTTTTCTTAATTAAGTGCGGTGGATGCTTTCTTAAGCTATTTGAGTGAGTTAACCTAACGCAAGAGTAGAAGATGATGCAAGAGTAAATGAAAACACAAGCACAACACAAACACAACAATATATAGTGGTTCGATGCTCTCCTTAGCACCTACGTCCACTCTCCAAGCGTCCCCTTGGAAATTCACTATAATCTCGCGGATTACAGTTGGATTGTTTTCCGGGCTCACAATCCAAAAACCTTTGTTGGTTTTACGGGCTCACCAACGAACCTATATACTTTGGTTTTCCGGGTTCACCAAAAACCTTTGTTGGTTTTGCGGGCTCACCAACTAACCTTTACACTTTGGTTTTCCGGGTTCACCAAAAACCTTTGTTGGTTTTGCGGGCTCACCAACGAACCTTTACAAAGTGTTTAATAAACAAAAGGAAAGATTCAAACTCCTAAATGAGCATATGAAACAATATAAGCTACAAGGAAGAGTTAGAAAGTATTTATCGCTTTGAAGTCGCTTTGCTCTTCTTTGTCAAGGATGCTTCACTCTTTAAGGGGGGATGGAGCTCTTGATGCCTCTTTGAATCTGCTCAATCCCTTTCTTTGATTCTTGAATGAAGCTCTTGATGAAGAAGATTAGGGCACTTTTGTATTCTTGGGTACTCTTTGATATTCCACTCAAAAGTTGTTCTCTCTGATGAATAGTGCCCCTTTAAATAGCTTCCCACCTTCTTAGGACAAGTCCCAATGGTTAGATTTGAAAAACTAGCCGTTACTCACCTTGGGAAGGACAAAAAGTACAGTTGCAGAACTAGCCGTTACTGTTCAGCCCGTGTTTGGGTCGGCTCAACCTGTCCTTGGGTCGACCCAACTTTGCCTTGGGTCGACTCAAACATTCCTTGGGTCGACCCTCTCAGAAACCACAGAAACTTCAATTTCAGCCTTCCTTCCCATGGGTCGACCCAACCATTCTTTGGGTCGACTCAAAGTCCACTTGGGTCGACTCAACTTCTTCTTGGGTCGACCCTCTCAGTAATTTCAGAGAACCATTTTCTGTCTGTCTTTCTGTCTTGCCTTTGGGTCGACCCTCTCAGGGTTTGGGTCGACTCAAGCTTGGGTCGACTCAACCACTGTTTGGGTCGACCCTCTCAGTAAATCCAGAGAGCATTCTTCAGTTGTGTTTTTGAGGTTCTTCAAGGTTGGGTCGACTCATGCTTACCTTGGGTCGACCCAACTCACTGTTCATTTGTGCCATTTTTGCAGGAGTGTGCCAAATGATTTCTTGATGTGCCGGGGTCGACCCAATCAACCTTTGGGTCGACTCAATCCACACTTTGCTGCATTCTCAAGGTTAGATTCATTCAAATGAACAAGGTCATGTATCTATTTTCAATTAACCAAATATACTGAGAGTAATGAACTTATAAATGAAGTATCAATTTAACTTATAGCATACTCTAGATAATTGCTTGTTAATCATCAAAATAACACTATCATCCTCAATCTCCCCCTTTTTGATGATTACAAAATAAAGAGTATAAGTCTATTGATACTTGTCTTTAAAATCAGTTTATAAAAGGGATTAAATTGCTGAATTTCAGCTTTTCATATATACTTGTGAAATCTCCCCCTATATCATTCAAATGTTGCCAGTTTGACTTTTTGAATTGCTCCCCCTTTCATTTATAATTCATTAGCAATGAAACTTCAAAAATTTGAGATAAACTCTGAGTTTCAGGTTATGTATCGGGGTGCGAGAGGTGCGTGCCAAATTCTGAATTTATATGTGCCAAATTCTGAACTTTGATGGAAATTTTTGATTTAGTCAATTTCATTGTTACAAATTGCTCCCCCTTAGATGTATAAGCTTTCTTATATGATTTTCAATTTGTTTGCCCATTTATTTCTCTTTTCTTTACATAACTTTTATCTTTATTTCTCCCCTTTTTGTTATATATCTTTACTTCTCCCAAAATTAATACTCTTTCTTTACTTCTTAAATAAAATACTCTTTCTTTACTTAAATTGAATACTCTTTCTTTTCTTAATACTCTTTCTTTTCTTAAATACTCTTTCTTTTCTTAAATACTCTTTCTTTTCTTCTCCCCCTTTTTGTTATCATCAAAAATATATATATGGGAAAAGATGCAATAAATAATAAACTTCAAACTTCATTGATCAAAATAGGAACATTTTCATACATTCATGCCAAAAACAAAGACAGATACAATGTTCCTTAATCAAGATTTAAAGATACATAAGATAAAAACAAGATACATAGGAGAAAAGCAAGATACATGTGAGAACTAGATATCTAGCCTAGGCTCTAAACATAGACGCTAAGATCAGCCTAGGGGGAATCTAATGGCTGGGATCTAGTCCTCATCCTCCTAGCATACGTGGCGAGGGGAGGTCGAGCCTGGTGAGACTGTGTCTGGCGTGGAGCACGACGAGCGGGATGACTTTGTGCCGATATCTCTGACTCAGCAGCCTGTGGCACAGATGGTCCATGTGTCTCTCTCTCTCTCCGGAGTGCTCCTATCTGCTGCCTCAGATCACTGATCTCAGCAGACATGACATCCAACCGGGCGTCCAATCGGCTCGTGAGCCCGTCAGTAATAGTCCTCGCCTGAGCTGTCATGAGCTCTGTCATCCTGCTCCAGAAGTCATCCGTATCTGTCGGAGGAGCGGATGACGATGGTCCAGCCTCTGAGGGTGCAGTAGGATGATCCATAGGCTCCTCATCCTCATCCTCTGGTGCCTCTCCCTCTGGTGCCTCACCCTGAATGCCTGCACCGGTGTGAATCCACTGCCCGTTCACTTTCGCATATCCCATGCGTATGAGTGTCCGTGCAGTGTACGTGTCCGTGTGATGCAGACTCTTGGATGCCTCCTCCTCAAGAGGTAAACCATGCTGACGGAAGATCAATGTAAGTATCATACCATAAGGTAGTGATACCCTGTTGCTGCACATCACCTTCCTCATCTGCCTTAATATCATAGCCGGAAGATTTAGAGGAGTCCCCCGAATCATACACTCCATAACTGCTAGATCTCGCTCTGAGATGAGATCAAATCTCCCGGTCTTCGGAAATAAAATCCTATTTATCATATTGAGCAATAACCTCATCTCAGCGGAAAGAGAACTAGCTATTACCTTCTGAGAAAAATCGAAGTTCTCGTTTTCCATGATCAATTGCAGAGCTCTCATTTTGTCTTCTGGCCTCTCCGGAGTGGCTCCTATGCAGGGTAGGTGTAGTAACTCACTCAAGCTCTCCTCGGATACACGGATCCGAACCCCTCGAACTTCCGACATAAGCCCTCCCATACCAGTCTTGAGGAAGGCATAGAATTCTTGTACCAACCCGGGGTAGATGACCACATCTAGGGAGCAAAGATACTCCCAACCTTGTCTTTGGATCCATTCCCAAATCCGAAACCCTTCTTGATTGAAAAACTCCGAATGGATCCTTCTCCCGGTAGTAACCGGCCTCTCCGCAAATCTTGCAAGGATCACTGAGGGGGAAGGAGGAGGAGGGACCTCCGCACGTGCCTCACGTCTTGGAGACACGGGAGAAGGCTCGGTAGGGTGCCTTTCCTCTTGTTGGACCCGGGTCACTCTTCCGGATCTCTTGGCTACGGCTCGTTTGGGTCCCATTTCTCCAAGATCCTTAGGAAATCTACTGTTTGGAGGAGTTTAGTGGAGATTGGAGAGTGGGGGCTAGTCTTTTCGAAAGAGGACAAAGGGCAAACAGTGCCCTAGATGTGCTCTCGGGCCCCCTTTTAACAGTGGGGTCCCGACGTTGGGTCGACTCAAGATTTTTCTTGGGTCGACTCAACGTTGGGTCGACCCATGTTCTGGGTTGGGTCGACCCAAGTGCAGAAATTTTCTTTTCTCTTCCTTTTTGCTTCTAAAAAGTTTTCCTTGCTTCCAATCCTTATAAACTCTTTATGGAACAATGATACATGAGTAAGAAATCTATAGATAACAAATTTGACTCATGTTTCATGGGATTTTTGAAATTAGAGGAATGTATCATGAGACTACTATCTCCCTTTTATATTTCTTTAATAAAAAGGATCACATATGCCTAATTCCCTCCTGAGCATACAGAATCTATCTTCACTCAATGGTTTGGTAAATATGTCGGCCAATTGTTTTTCCGTGCATATATGCTCAATACATACATTTCCAATTTGCACATGATCCCTAATAAAATGGTACCTTATTTCTATGTGTTTGGCTTTAGAGTGCTGAACTGGATTTTTAGTGAGATTGATAGCACTAGTATTATCACACTTAATAGGAATATTATCTAGTTTGACTCCATAGTCCTCTAGTTGTTGCTTGAGCCATAATACTTGAGCACAACAACTACCAGCAGCTATGTATTCAGCTTCAGCTGTGGACAGTGCCACTGAGTTCTGCTTCTTACTAAACCATGATACTAAGTTATTTCCTAAGAATTGACATGTGCCACTTGTGCTCTTCCTATCTAACTTGCATCCAGCAAAGTCAGCATCTGAATATGCAAGCAAATCTAGACAGGAGTCTCTCGAGTACCATAATCCAATGGTGGTAGTTCCTCTTAAGTATCTAAGGATTCTCTTAACAGCACTTAAATGTGACTCCTTAGGATCCGATTGGTATCTAGCACATATCCCTACACTAAATACAATGTCGGGTCTACTAGCAGTAAGATAGAGCAAGGATCCAATTAGTCCTCTATAGAGCTTAATATCAACACTTTTCCCTTTTTCATCTTTGTCTAGCTTACTAGTAGGATTCATTGGAGTGCCAATTCCCTTATGATTTTCATTCCCAAACTTCTTCAGTATTTCCTTTGTATACTTAGTTTGATGAATGAAAATGCCTTCTTTGGTTTGTTTGATTTGTAATCCTAGAAAGAAGCTTAGTTCTCCCATCAAACTCATCTCAAATTCTCCATGCATTAAATCAGCGAATTCTTTGCATAGAGTATCATTAGTGGCATCAAAGATTATGTCATCTACATATATTTGCACCACTAATAGATTTTTGTCCTTTTTTTTGATGAATAAAGTTTTATCTACATTTCCTCTACAAAAATCATTTTCAAGCAGAAATTTACTTAGTCGATTATACCAAGCCCTAGGTGCTTGCTTTAATCCATATAATGCCTTATGTAGTTTAAACACATGATTTGGCAATTCATGATTTTCAAATCCTGGAGGTTGTTCTACATATACTTCCTCCTCAATAATACCATTTAAGAATGCACTCTTCACATCCATTTGATATAATTTAAAATCCATGAAACATGCAAATGCCAGAAGCAATCTAATAGCCTCTAATCTAGCTACAGGAGCAAATGTCTCATCAAAATCTATTCCTTCTTCTTGATTGTATCCCTTAGCTACAAGTCTAGCCTTATTCCTTATAACTAATCCATTTTCATCTAATTTATTTCTAAATACCCATTTTGTTCCAATTACTGAATTATGCTTTGATCTTTCAGTTAATGTCCATACATTACTTCTTTTAAATTGATTTAATTCTTCTTGCATGGCATTTATCCAGTTAGTATCTTTTTCAGCCTCTTCATAAGTTTTAGGTTCTAATTGTGAAACGAAAGCAAGATAATCATTTAAATTTCTAAGAGATGATCGAGTTCTTACCCCTTGAGATGGATCACCAATGATTAAGTCTTTAGGATGTCCATGTGCATACCTCCATTCTTTTGGCACGTCTTGGGGTTGTGGTGGCACGCAATCATCTCCCTTATCTTGATTTGGCACGTCATCAATTTTCAACTTTTCAAAGTCGATAATTCCTGTATCATCATCAATAGTATTTTCTTTCCTAGCAGACTCACTATCAGACTCATCAAATATAATATTGACTGACTCTTCTACTACTAAGGTTCTTTTGTTGAATACTCTGTATGCCTTGCTAGATGTGGAGTATCCTAAGAAGATACCTTCATCTGACTTGGCATCAAATTTACTTAAGTCCTCCTTGCCATTATTTAAGATAAAACATCTACATCCAAACACTTTAAAATATTTTGCAGTTGGTTTCTTATTCTTCCAAAGTTCATAAGGAGTTTTCTTAGTTATAGGTCGTATTAAAACTCGATTTAGAATATGGCAAGAGGTGTTTATAGCTTCAACCCAAAAGTACTTTGGAAGATTTGACTCGCACAACATTGTGCGTGCCATTTCTGCCAATGTCCTATTTTTCCTTTCAACAACCCCATTTTGTTGAGGCGTTCTAGGTGCTGAAAATTGATGTGATATTCCATTTTTAGTGCAAAATTTCTCGAAGTGTTGATTTTCAAATTCAGTACCATGATCACTTCGAATGGCTACTAAGGTGAGTTTCTTTTCATTTATGATTTTATTATATAGTTTCAAAAATTCTGAAAATGCTTCATTCTTATGTGCCAAAAATGAAACCCATGTATACCTTGAAAAATCATCAACAATAACTAGTCCATATTTCTTTCCTCCTAGACTTGTAGTTCTAGTAGGTCCAAATAAATCCATGTGTATGAGTTCAAATGGTCTAGTTGTTGATACTACGTTTTTCGATTTGAAAGATGACTTAGTTTGTTTTCCCAATGAACATGGTCCACATATTTTGTCCTTTTCAAAAATCAATTTTGGCACATCCTTTATTAATTCCTTCTTAACTAGTTTTGATATTAATTCCATACTAGCATGTCCTAATCTTCGATGCCAAAGCCAACTAGTTTCAATTTTCTTTTCTTCATTAGTAATTAAGCATAAACCATTTTTCTTGCCTAACTCATGAAGATCTACTAAGTAAATATTTCTTTGCCTTTGTCCTACAAGTACAATGCTATTATCTTTAGGATTTGTGATTATGCATACAGATGCTTCAAATGTAACTTTAAATCCTTTATCACAAAATTGACTTATGCTAAGAAGGTTATGTTTCAAACCCTTAACTAATAAAATATTTTCTATAAAAATAGATGGAGCAATGAAAATTTTACCCTTTCCAATGATATACCCTTTACCATTGTCTCCATAGGTCACTACTCCACCTTTCTTTGGTTCCAAGGTGACAAATTGATCTTCGTCACCGGTCATGTGTCTTGAACAGCCACTATCTAGATACCATCGTTTTTCCATTTTATCAGCTGCAAGACACACCTGCAATCAAGATCAAGAAGAACCTTTAGGTACCCAAGCTAAGTTGGGTCCTTTAGGGTTAGTACTCCATGTTCCTTTTGGAACCCAAACTTTCTTGAATTTTATCTTTTGATTATTACTTGATCTGTTTTGACTAGACTTTCTAAAATTACATTCATATGCTCTATGTCCTATCTTATTACAACAATAACAAGTAATATTTTCCCTTTTAGCTTTTACAAAAATATTCTTTAAGAGTTTTTGTTTCCTATTTGTTCTATACCCTAAACCGGCCTTATCATATACAGCTTTTTGGCTATCAAGAATCAAGTTTAATTTGGTAGAACTAAGAGTAAATCTATCTACCAAAGATTTATATTTTTCAGCATCTTCTTTTAGCTTGACATTTTCAGCAATTAGATTTTTGGTTTCATTTTCAAGTTTCCTACTTAATGTTTCATAGTTACGAGACAGTTTTATCTTATCTTTAATGAGAGATTGATTTTCTTCTTTTAGAGCTTTATTTTTATTAATTACTTTCTTATGTTCTTCCATGAGTTCTAAGAATGCATCATGCAATTCATCAACAGTAAAATCACAGTCAAGTTCAGAATCTACCTCATCGTCATTGGCCATATGACATATTTGGGCCGTGTCTTGATGATCTTCGTCATCCGAACTTGATTCCTCACTTTCACTCCAATCGGCCATAAAATTCTTCTTTTTCAACTTTCTTGCCATCCACTTCAAATCTGGGCAATCTATCTTATAATGCCCGGGTTTGTTACACTCATAGCAAATGGGAGTCTCCTTTTCTTTTTCCTTATCCTTAACCTTTTCTTTGCTTGAGTTACCTTTAAGAAAGGGTTTCTTTTTATGGAACTTATTCTTACCTCTCATGAATCTTCTGAATTTTCTCCCAAGCACTGCCATCCCTTCTTCATCAATATCTTCATCATCATCTGAATCTTCCGATTCAGTTTGTTGTCTAGGGGTGGTAGTCTTTAGGGCAATGGGTTTTCTTCTCTTGACCTCATCTTCTGAATTTTGCCTCATTGTCAACTCATGGGTCATGAGAGATCCTAGGAGCTCCTCTAACTGCAGTGTGTTGAGGTCCTTTGCCTCTTGAATAGCGGTTACCTTGGCCTCCCAATTCCTTGGTAGAGACCTGAGAATTTTACGCACCAAATCAGAGTTAGAATAAGACTTTCCTAAACTTTTAAGCCCATTTATAATATCAGTAAAACGAGTAAACATATCAGTTATGGACTCAGTAGATTCCATTTTAAACAGTTCATACTTGTGTACTAATATGTTTATCTTAGACTCCTTAACTTGATTGGTCCCTTCATGTGTGACCTCAAGTCTATCCCAAATTTCTTTGGCGGTGGTGCAAGTGGATATTCTATTAAATTCATTTACATCTAAAGAGCAGTAAAGTGTATTTACAGCTTTTGCATTTAACTGTGCTAATCTTCTATCACTTTCATTCCAATCCATTTCTGGTTTGGGTATGATAGTGCCATCTATGTTAAGTGTGGGTGTGTGAGGTCCTCTAGTGATGATTTGCCACAGTTCATAGTCCGAAGTTTGAATGAATATCCTCATTCTAGCTTTCCAATATGTGTAGTTTGTGCCATTAAATAGAGGTGGTCTATTTGTGGATTGCTCCTCACTCATTGCACATCCCACTTGGGTTGTCATGTTCTTTAACTCTTGATTGTTAGATCAATGAGCACTATTAGAGCACCTCGCTCTGATACCACTTGTTGCCCAAGGTGACAAGCCAAGAGGGGGGGGGGGTGAATTGGTTTCTTCTAAATTTTGGTGCTTTAAACGTTTTCTTAATTAAGTGCGGTGGATGCTTTCTTAAGCTATTTGAGTGAGTTAACCTAACGCAAGAGTAGAAGATGATGCAAGAGTAAATGAAAACACAAGCACAACACAAACACAACAATATATAGTGGTTCGGTGCTCTCCTTAGCACCTACGTCCACTCCCCAAGCGTCCCCTTGGGAATTCACTATAATCTCGCGGATTACAGTTGGATTGTTTTCCGGGCTCACAATCCAAAAACCTTTGTTGGTTTTACGGGCTCACCAACGAACCTATACACTTTGGTTTTCCAGGTTCACCAAAAACCTTTGTTGGTTTTGCGGGCTCACCAACTAACCTTTACACTTTGGTTTTCCGGGTTCACCAAAAACCTTTGTTGGTTTTGCGGGCTCACCAACGAACCTTTACAAAGTGTTTAATAAACAAAAGGAAAGATTCAAACTCCTAAATGAGCATATGAAACAATATAAGCTACAAGGAAGAGTTAGAAAGTATTTATCGCTTTGAAGTCGCTTTGCTCTTCTTTGTCAAGGATGCTTCACTCTTTAAGGGGGGATGGAGCTCTTGATGCCTCTTTGAATCTGCTCAATCCCTTTCTTTGATTCTTGAATGAAGCTCTTGATGAAGATGATTAGGGCACTTTTGTATTCTTGGGTACTCTTTGATATTCCACTCAAAAGTTGTTCTCTCTGATGAATAGTGCCCCTTTAAATAGCTTCCCACCTTCTTAGGACAAGTCCCAATGGTTAGATTTGAAAAACTAGCCGTTACTCACCTTGGGAAGGACAAAAAGTACAGTTGCAGAACTAGCCGTTACTGTTCAGCCCGTGTTTGGGTCGGCTCAACCTGTCCTTGGGTCGACCCAACTTTGCCTTGGGTCGACTCAAACATTCCTTGGGTCGACCCTCTCAGAAACCACAGAAACTTCAATTTCAGCCTTCCTTCCCATGGGTCGACCCAACCATTCTTTGGGTCGACTCAAAGTCCACTTGGGTCGACTCAACTTCTTCTTGGGTCGACCCTCTCAGTAATTCCAGAGAACCATTTTCTGTCTGTCTTTCTGTCTTGCCTTTGGGTCGACCCTCTCAGGGTTTGGGTCGACTCAAGCTTGGGTCGACTCAACCACTGTTTGGGTCGACCCTCTCAGTAAATCCAGAGAGCATTCTTCAGTTGTGTTTTTGAGGTTCTTCAAGGTTGGGTCGACTCATGCTTACCTTGGGTCGACCCAACTCACTGTTCATTTGTGCCATTTTTGCAGGAGTGTGCCAAATGATTTCTTGATGTGCCGGGGTCGACCCAATCAACCTTTGGGTCGACTCAATCCACACTTTGCTGCATTCTCAAGGTTAGATTCATTCAAATGAACAAGGTCATGTATCTATTTTCAATTAACCAAATATACTGAGAGTAATGAACTTATAAATGAAGTATCAATTTAACTTATAGCATACTCTAGATAATTGCTTGTTAATCATCAAAATAACACTATCATCCTCAATCTCCCCCTTTTTGATGATTACAAAATAAAGAGTATAAGTCTATTGATACTTGTCTTTAAAATCAGTTTATAAAAGGGATTAAATTGCTGAATTTCAGCTTTTCATATATACTTGTGAAATCTCCCCCTATATCATTCAAATGTTGCCAGTTTGACTTTTTGAATTGCTCCCCCTTTCATTTATAATTCATTAGCAATGAAACTTCAAAAATTTGAGATAAACTCTGAGTTTCAGGTTATGTATCGGGGTGCGAGAGGTGCGTGCCAAATTCTGAATTTATATGTGCCAAATTCTGAACTTTGATGGAAATTTTTGATTTAGTCAATTTCATTATTACAAATTGCTCCCCCTTAGATGTATAAGCTTTCTTATATGATTTTCAATTTGTTTGCCCATTTATTTCTCTTTTCTTTACATAACTTTTATCTTTATTTCTCCCCTTTTTGTTATATATCTTTACTTCTCCCAAAATTAATACTCTTTCTTTACTTCTTAAATAAAATACTCTTTCTTTACTTAAATTGAATACTCTTTCTTTTCTTAAATACTCTTTCTTTTCTTAAATACTCTTTCTTCTCAAGTTTTGCAATTGCTTGCATATGGAATTGGCTAGCTAGTCTGGGCTTAGGCTGTATTGGTCTGTTGTTGTTGCTTGATAAAATCTTGTTGTTGTTTCATCATATTAGCCATCATGATTTCTAATGGTGAAGGTTGCTGTGGGATAGGGGTATTATAAGGAGGTACAGATGGAACCAAAGGTTGGTTCATTTGTGATGGACCTACCTAGGAAAGTTGTTCTGAAAGCCTGGTTGACCACCTTGATGTTGAATAGGTTTATTTTGCTTGTATGAGAAATTTGGGTGGAACCTATTATCAGGGTGGTAAACTAGGCTGAACGAGTTAGAATTGGGCTTCTTAAAGGAACTATATGAATTTAGAGCATTTGCTTGCTCAGCCTTTATGGTGGGCAGATTAGGGCAGCACTCCACTAGATGCTTAGGACTGTTACACAACATACACAAACTATGTGACTCGTGTTCCACTTTCATAATAGAATTTGACTCTTTGTATGAACTCGAACTAGTGGAAACAGTGAAAGCATCAAACTTTTTACTTAAATTGTTCACTCCAGTCACCAGATTGGATATGACATTTTTGAGATCTGGATCTGCTTTTATTTCATAATTATCTGGTTTTCTAGACCCGAACTCATCTCTATTTACTTCTTCACCATAGCTACTCCAATTTTGGGCGTTCTCAGCTAAGTCAACAAGAAATTCATAGACTTGATCCAGGGTTTGGTTCATGAACCTACCCTTGTGCATGGACTCGATCATGTTTCTATATGCAGGAGGTAGTCCTTTATAAAAGAAGTGGTCTAGATCAGCCTTATCAAGCCCATGGTGTGGGCATTTAACCAACAAGTCAAGGAATCGTTCCTAAGTTTGGAAAAATTTCTCTTCAGATTTTTCTCTGAAAGTTCTTATGGCACCCTTAATTTTTTCTGTTTTAATCATGGGGTAAAATTTTGCCATGAACTTCCTAGATAGTTGTTCCCATGTTGTGATGGAATTTGGGGCCAGAGAATATAGCCATGCCGCGGCTCGATCCTCTAAGGTCATTGGGAACTATCTCAATTTTACACCTTTTTCATCTAAATTTTGATTTTTGAAAGTTTGACAAATTGTCATGAATTTATTTAGATGAATGTAGGGTTGTTCACTTTCAAACCTATGGAATTTGGGTAGCATATTTATTGTCGCAGCCCGAATTTCAAATTGCGCTGCGTTATTTATTAGCAACACTATAC
Source organism: Phoenix dactylifera (assembly GCF_009389715.1). NCBI lineage: Eukaryota > Viridiplantae > Streptophyta > Magnoliopsida > Arecales > Arecaceae > Phoenix > Phoenix dactylifera. The sequence continues at coordinate 552,140 of NW_024067787.1, read as the reverse complement.
ATGTAGGTGGACTAGCGGATGCAGGAGCGAATAATTCATTCAGAGTTCTAATATGATCACCCATTGTAGAGATTGGTGGTTGATCAATAATTCGTTGGATGTGACGATAATTTTTCCAACCTCTTACCTCTTAAATGGTCATTGGGATCCTAAGGAGTCACATTTAAGTGCTGTTAAAAGAATCCTTAGTTATTTAAGAGGAACTACCAATATAGGATTATGGTACTCAAGAGACTCCTGTCTAGATTTACTTGCATATTCAGATGCTGATTTTGCCGGATGCAAATTAGATAGGAAGAGCACAAGTGGCACATGTCAATTCTTAGAAAATAATTTAGTATCATGGTTTAGCAAAAAGCAGAATTCAGTGGCACTGTCCACAGCTGAAGCTGAATATATAGCTGCTGGTAGTTGTTGTGCTCAAGTACTATGGCTTAAGCAACAACTAGAGGACTATGGAGTTAAGCTAGATAATATTCCTATTAAATGTGATAATACTAGTGCCATCAATCTTACTAAAAATCCAGTTCAGCATTCTAAAGCCAAACACATAGAAATAAGGTATCATTTTATTAGGGATCATGTGCAAAATGGAAACATATGTATTGAACATATATGCACTGAAAAACAATTAGCCGACATATTGATAAAATCCTTGAGTGAAGATAGATTCTGCACGCTAAGGAGGGAATTAGGCATATGTGATCCTTTTTATTGAAGAAATATAAAAGGGAGCAAGTAGTCTCATGATACATTCCTCCAATTTCTAAAAACCCATGAAACATGAGTCAAACTTGTTATCTATAGATTCCTTACTCATGTATCATTGTCCCAGAAAGAATTTATAAGGATTGGAAGCAAGGAAAATTTGTAGAAGCAAAAAGGAAGAGAAAAGAAAAATTCTGCACTTGGGTCGACCCAACCCAGAATAGGGTCGACCCAACGTTGAGTCGACCCAAGAAATTTCTTGAGTCGACCCAACGTCGGGACCCCACTGTTAAAGGGGGACCCGAGAGCACTATTAGGGCACTGTTTGCCCTTGTCCTCTTCTGAATACTCTAATCCCCACTCTCCAAACTTCTCCAAACTCCTCCAAACAGTAGATTACCTTAAGATCTTGGAGAAATGGGACCCAAAAGAGCCGTAGCCAAGAGATCCGGAAGAGTCTCACGGATCCAACGTGAGGAAAGGCAACCTACGGAGCCATCTACCGTGTCTCCACAACGTGAGGCACGTGCGGAGCCACCTCCTCCTCCTTCCCCCTCAGTTATACTTGCAAGATTTGCGGGAAGACCGGTTACAACGGGGAGAAGGATCCATTCCGAGTTCTTTGATCAAGAAGGGTTTAGGTTGAGGGAATGGATCCAAAGGCAAGGTTGGGAGTATCTTTGCTCCCTAGATGTGATGATCTACCCCGGATTAGTTCGGAAGTTCTATGCCTTCCTTAAAACTAGAATAGGAGGGCTTGTTTCGGAAGTTCGAGGAGTAAGGGTTCGAGTTTCCGAGGAGAGTTTGAGTGAGCTACTTCATCTACCCTGCGAAGGAGCCACTCCGGAAAAAGCCTGAAAATAAGATAAGAGCCCTTCAGTTGATAATGGAAAATGAGGACTTCGACTTTTCGGAGAAGGTAATAGCTAGCTCTCTTTCTGCTGAAATGAGATTACTGCTCAGCATTATAAATAGGATTTTATTTCCGAAGAGCGGGAGATTCGATCTAATCACAGAGCAAGATCTAGTAGTGATGGAGTATATTATTCAGGGTATTTTCCTGAATCTCCCGGCCATGAAACTGAAGCAGATGAGGAAAGTGATCTGCAACTCCAGAGTATCACTACCTTATGGTATGATACTCACGTTGATTTTTCGACAGCACGGTATATCTGTCGAGGGGGAGGCATCCAGGAGTCTGCTTCATACTGACACATACACTGCACGGACACTTATACGCATGGGATATGAGAAAGTGAACGGGCAGTGGATTAATACTGGAGCAGGGATTCAGGGTGAGGCACCAGAGGGTGATGCACCAGATCATGGAGACCCTATCCCTGAGGATGAGGAGCATATGGATCATCCTACTGCACCTTCGGAGGCTGGACCATCGTCATCTGTTCCTTCGAGAGATACAGATGAGTTCTGGAATAGGATGACTGAGATCATGTCAGCTCAGGCGAGGACTATCACTGACGGGCTGACGAGCAGATTAGATAGTATGTCAGCTCAGGCGAGGACTATTACTGATGGGCTGATGAGCCGACTGGACATCATGTCTGCTGAGATCAGTGATCTGAGGCAGCAGATAGGAGCACTCCGGAGAGAGAGAGACCCATGGACCATCTGTGCCACAGGCCGCTGAGTCAGAGATTTCGGCACAGAGTCATCCAGCTCGTCGTGCTCCACACCAGACACAGTCTCACCAGGCTCGACCTCCCCTCGCGACGTACACTAGGAGGATGAGGACTAGATCCCAGCCAATAGATACTCCCTAGGCTGATAATAGCATTTCTGCTTAAAGCCTAGGCTCGATATCTAGTCTCATATGTATTTTGCTTTTATCATGTATCTTTAAACTTTGATTAAGGAACATTGTATTTGTTTTTGTTTTTGGGCATGAATGTACTAAAATGTTCCTATTTTGATCAATGAAGTTTGAATGTTTGTTATTTATTGTGTCTTTTCCCATGCATCGTTTTGATGATAACAAAAAGGGGAAGAAGTAAAGAAAGAGTAATAGGGGGAGAAGTAAAGGTAGAGTGATAAGAGGAGAAGTAAAGAAAGAAGGAGAAATAACGAAATAACTTGTAAAACAAATTGAAAATCATATAGGAAAGCATATACATCCAAGGGGGAGCAATTTGCAACAATGAAAATGATCAAGTCAAAAATTTCTATCAAATTTCAGAATTTGGCACATAGAATTTCAGAATTTGGCACACACCTTTCACACCTCGATACATAACCTGAAACTCATGTTTTATCTCAAATTTTTGGAGTTTCATCTTTAATGAATTATAAATGAAAGGGGGAGCAATTCAAAAAGTCAAATTGGCAATATTTGAATGATATAGGGGGAGACTTCACTCTTATATATGAAAAGCTGAAATTCAGCAAGTTAAGCCCTTTCAAAAACTGATTTTAAGATAAGTATCAATAGGCTCATACTCTTTATTTTGTAATCATCAAAAAGGGGGAGATTGAGGATGATAGTGTTATTTTGATGATTAACAAGCAATTATCTAGAGTATGTTATAAGTTAAATCGATACTTCATTTATAAGTCTATTACTCTCAGTATATTTGTATAAATTGATATAGATACATTTCATTGTTTATTTGAATGAATCTAACCTTGAGATGCAGCAAAGTGTGGATTGAGTCGACCCAAAGGATGATTGGGTCGATCCCGGCACATCAAGAAAGCATTTGGCACACTTCTGCAAAAATGACACAGATGAACAGTGAGTTGGGTCGACCCAAGGAAAGCATGAGTCGACCCAAACATCAAGATCCTCAAACAACTCAGAAAATGGTTCTCTGGATTTACTGAGAGGGTCGACTCAAGATATAGTTGAGTCGACCCAAGCTTGAGTCGACCCAAACCCTGTGTGGGTCGACCCAAAGGCAAGACAGAACAGAAGACAGAAAGGTTCTCTGGAAACCCTGTTAGGGTCGACCCAAGAAAAAGTTGAGTCAACCCAACTGAACCTTGAGTCGACCCAAAGAAAGGTTGGGTCGACCCAAGTGAAGGAAGGCTGAATTGCAAGTTTCTGTGTTTCTGAGAGGGTCGACCCAAGGAATGTTTGAGTCGACCCAAGTGAAAGTTGGGTCGACCCAAGGACAAGTTGAGCCGACCCAAACACGGGCAGAAGCATAACGGCTAGTTCTGCAGATGTACTTTTTGTCCTTCCAACAGTGAGTAACGGCTAGTTTTTGAATTCTAACCATTGAGGCTTGTCCAATGGATGTAGGAAACTATTTAAAGTGGCACTATTCATCAGATAGAACAACCTTTTCAAAGAATATCAAAGAGTACACAAGAAAGAGAAAGTGCCCTAATCTTCTTCATCCAAGTGCTTCATTCAAGAATCAAAGAAAGGGGTTGAGCAGATTCAAAGAGTCATCAAGAGCTCCGTCCTCCCTTGAAGAGTGAAGCATCCTTGACAAAGAAGAGAGAAGTCACTACAAGCAATAAATACTTTCTAAACTCTTCTTTGTAGATTATATTGTTTTATTTGCTCATCTAGGAGTTTAAATCTTCTTTCTTTATTTGTTAAACTACTTGTAAAGGTTGGTTGGTTAGCCCGCAAAACCAACGGAATAGGTTGATTGGTGAACCTGGAAAACCAATTGTAAAGGTTCGTTGGTGAGCCCGTAAAACCAACAAAGGTTCGTTGGTGAGCCCGTAAAACCAATATAGGTTTTTGGTGAACCCGAAAAACCAAAGTGTAAAGGTTTTTGGATTGTGAGCCCGGAAAACAATCCAACTGTAATCCGCGGGATTATAGTGAATTCCCAAGGGATCGCTTGGGGAGTGGACGTAGGTGCTAAGGAGAGCACCGAACCACTATACTTCTTGTTGTTTGTATTGTGATTTGTTTAAGTTTACTAACTCATCATTTAACACAAGTAAGATAGTTAAAAGTAAAAAGAAACCAATTCACCTCCCCCCTCTTGGCTTGTCACCTTGGGCAACATTAACTCTGATGATCCTCCAAAAACCAAGAATAAATCTTTAGTTCTTCTCAAGTACTTAAGAATATTCTTCACAGCTGTCCAGTGTTCTTCACCTGGATTCGACTGATATCTGCTTGTGACACTCACAGCAAGAGCTATATCAGGTCGTGTACATAGCATGGCATACATGAGGCTCCCTATTGCTGATGCATAGGGAATCTTGCTCATGCGTTGAATCTCTTCAGATGTGTTGGGGCACATCTTCTTGGAGAGATGAATTCCATGTCTTAGGGGTAAGAGACCCCTCTTGGAGTTTTTCATGCTGAACCTCTTCAGCACCTCCTCTATGTACATCTTCTGTGATAGGCCAAGCATCCTTTTAGATCTATCTCTATAGACCTTTATTTCCAAAATATAGGATGCTTCCCCAAGGTCTTTAATGGAGAATTCTTTTGACAACCAGACCTTAACCGAGGTTAGCATGGGAATATCATTCCCAATCAGGAGAATGTCATCTACGTACAGTACGAAAAAAACGACAGCACTCCCACTAACCTTTTTGTAAACACACGGTTCCTCTTCGTTTTTGATGAAATCAAACGTTTTGATTGCGTCATCGAAACGAGTGTTCCAACTCTGAGATGCTTGCTTTAGTCCATAGATGGACCTTTGCAGCTTGCAGACCTTGTGATCTCCATCACTGGAAGTGAAACCCAAAGGCTGCTCCATATAGATATCTTCATCAAGATATCCATTCAGGAAAGCAGTTTTTACATCCATCTGCCAGATTTCATAATCATGAAATGCTGCAATGGCAAGCAATATTCGGATGGATTTTAGCATGGTTACAGGTGAAAAGGTCTCCTGATAGTCAATGCCTTCGCGCTGACTATATCCTTTCGCCACAAGCCTTGCCTTATAGGTCTCTACCTCTCCATCCGAACCTATTTTCCTTTTGTAGATCCATTTGCATCCAATAGGTACAATACCTTCTGGTGGATCTACTAAGGTCCAGACTTGGTTGGAATGCATGGAGTCTAACTCTGACTTCATGGCTTCCAGCCATCTCTCGGAATCGATATCAGATATCGCCTCGTTGTAGGTTTTGGGATCCTGTATGTGATCCCTATCTCCCACTAGGAACATTTTCTCGGTATCCTCTTCTAGTATACCTAAGTATCTATCGAGAGGATGGGAGACCCTACTAGATCTACGAGGTGGTCGAGGGACATCGTGTACTGGCTCTGTACGAATGGGTTCAATAGGATCCATGACTCGTTGCCTTTCAGAGACTTTCTTTTCAAGCTCAATTTTCCTTCCACTGCCTCTATCAAGGATAAATTGTTTTTCCAAGAAGATGGCGTGATGGCTCACAAACACATTGTGATCCTCTGAGATGTAAAAATTGTATCCTAATGACTCTTTAGGATATCCTATTAAACGAGCACTTATGGTCCTAGCCTCTAACTTTCCGCCTGTAGTCTTTTGACGTGGGCCGGACATCCCCAAATCTTGAGATGACCAAAACTTGGTTTCTTACCATGCCATATCTCATACGGTGTGGTAGGAACTGATTTAGAGGGAACTCTATTCAATAAATAAATCGCTGTGAGTAAGGCATCTCCCCAAAGGAACATAGGTAAATCAGTGAAGCTTATCATGGACCTGACCATATCCAATAGGGTCCGATTCCTCCTCTCTGACACTCCGTTGAGTTGAGGTGTACCTGGAGGTGTCCACTGTGAGACTATGCCATTTTCCTTGAGATAGTCCCGGAATTCTCCACTAAGGTATTCTCCTCCTCGATCTGATCGAAGAGCCTTAAGGGGTTTTCCAGTTTGTTTTTCTACTTCATTTCTGAACTCTTTGAACTTTTCAAAAGATTCAGACTTATGTCTCATAAGATACACATACCCATACCGTGAATAATCATCGGTAAAGGTAATGAAGTATGAATAACGTCCCCTGGCTGGCACATCGAATGGGCCACATACATCTGTATGTACTAGGGTAAGTATTTCAGTGGTCCTCTCCCCATGTCCTACAAAGGGCAATCTAGCCATTTTTCCTTGAAGACAGGACTCGCAAACTGGATATGACTCGGAAGTCAATGAGCCTAAAAGCCCATCTTTATCCATTTTGTTCATTCTGTCCTCTCCAATATGGCCAAGTCTGAGGTGCCACAAATATTTTTGGTTTATCCCATCCCTGGATCTCTTGGATCCTTTGGCACTCACTTCTTGCTCGGTAACATTCACAGATACATCCATATGTAAATGATAGAGACTGTCAATCATAAAACCACGTGCAACTATTTTATTTCTGAAATAAATAGAATAGCAGTCTTTGTCAAAAGTAAAAACATGACCTTCCTGTGCTAGACATGAAACAGAAATCAAATTTCTGCTAGCAACAGGTACATAATAGCAGTCTCTAAGCAATAAACTAAAACCAGACGGTAGTCGCAGATGGTAGGTGCCCACAACCACAGCAGCAACTTTTGCCCCGTTGCCAACCCGAAGGGTTACCGCACCTTCCACCAGCCTTCTACTTTCCTTTAGACCCTGCATGGTAGTGCACAAATGAGCACTAGAACCAGAATCTATAACCCAACTAGAAGTAGAAGAAACCGTTAGATTAGTTTCAATTATGAGCAAGTCTATACCTTCTGAAGGTGTGTCACCTTTCTTGTTCTTCAGGCTCTCGAGGTATGAAGGACAGTTTCTCTTCCAGTGGCCGTCGATATTGCAGTGGAAATATTTTCCTTTGTCATTGGCCCTTTTCTTTTGAACTTCCTTCTTTGGCTTCTTGTCTTTCTTCTGCTTCTTAGCAGGCTTCTTTTTCTTCCAAGTAAACTTTCTCTTGGAACCAGAAGTCAACTCAGCAGCAAGGACATTGCTCCTTGAACTTTTCAAGGCTCCCTCAGCAGTTACCAACATGTTTATCAGTTCAGTCTTAGTGCATTCAATCTTATTCATGTGGTAGTTTACTATAAACTGACCAAATGAATCAGGAAGTGACTGTAGGATCAAATCCACTTGTAATTCCTTGTGCATTTTCATTCCGAGCTTCTCAAGCTTCTCTAGGTCCTTGATTATAGTCAGACCGTGATCATGGACAGACTGCCCTTCACGCATCTTTGTCTTGAAGAGTCTCTTGGACACTTCAAAACGAGCTGTGCGACTCTGCTCACCATACAACTCTTGCAGGTGTGCTAGTATGTCCCTAGCAGTCTTCATATTTTCATGCTGGCATTGGAGTTCATTTGACATGGATGCCATCATATAGCATTTAACTCTAATGTCATCATCCATCCATTTTTGATGCATCTGACGCTGAACATCAGTAGGACGTGTTGGTAGTGTGGGGCTATCAGAATCGAGTATGTAGCCTATTTTCTCACAGTCCAAAACAATTTTGAGGTTTCTAAGCCAGTCCTTGTAATTGGTTCCGGTCAATCGGTTGGTCTCAAGAATACGGGTCAAAGGATTTGAAGCTGACATTGTATCTGCAGAGAGTAAAGATTCTAGTTAGACTTTTGTACTTGATCATCAATCTGTTCTAAGGTTTTTTAGAACAAATATACCTCCCACTATTTTCTCGAATCCCTTACACTCCCCTGGTAAGTAAACGGAAATCCTACGCGACTAGGGTTTCTAGTGGGTACTGCGGTCTCACCAATTTACATGCCACCTCACCTAACAGTTATTGGTGACACATAGATTGATGAATGTACAACTCTTGTACAATGCTTCTCAAGCATGTTGCAGTGCAACTTGGTCTCTAAGCCATGAAAACCTCACCTAACAGTTATTGGTCCCATTTCTTAGTTAAGTCAGACCCACCGTATAACCGTAGGAATAAAGTCGTCATTGGATCCTCACCTAACAGTTATTGGTGCCCAACCCCACCTTTACCCTACAACATCTCATGTCTATAGAGAGGTCCAGCCCCCCGATGCAACTTGACCACTGTGTCCAGCCGAGACAAATCAACATCAGAAAGGCCTTAGCAGCTCTACTACAGTGGAAGACCTACTGACTTAATATTGGTTAATCAGGTCTTAGTGTTTGCAACTTGAGCTCTTCATAAGAGGTAATCGAACAATTGGCCAGGTAAGCAGGTGGGAGGCTCCCCTTACTCAGAGAGTAAGGTCCTAATTAAGTAACCACCTTTCATGCTTTCCTAGACACTAATTAGATCAATTAATCTAATATGACTTGCTCATGTCGGTTCACTCTCGACTTGATTGAGGAGGTTTTAGTTTAGGTCTCAATTGGGTTTGCTACATCACATGTAAACCTATCTACCCGACTCTCATTCACATCACATGCAAACGGCACATTGCAGGCAGTTATAATTAAAAGGGAATCCTAGGTTCTTCGGTGTTAAGCATGCGGACTTTTTTTTTTTTTTAAAACCATGGCTGAACCTGATCGGGTTGCCTACGTACCCCTTCATAAGGGGGATCAAGCCATACGTAGTTCTTTTTAAGTTTTAAAACGCAGCGGAAAAATCGAATCAAACAATTTAATTCATGCATGCTTACAAGATCAAATCTAGAAATCAGCACCTTAAGAACACATAGGATTATGCCGGAATCGTTTAAACAATTATGCTAAAACTTTCATGCATGATTAACTATCAGATCTGAAACTTAAGAACTCTATTCCGATTAATCTCCGAATATCCATTGAATGGATTCTGGAGATATCTCCGTGAGGAGCCCCAAAAGAGGGTAAAACCTCGGGAAATCAGACCTAGATCTTGACACCATAATAAAAGATTAATGTAGGATTAATACCTTTTATGATGGATGAAACTTGTGGATCTGATCCTCGACTTCACAGCCACGCACACGAATGGCCTCTACGAGAAGTCCACGCGAAGTTCCTGAAGAGATCCAATCCTGCGGAAGTGCTAGCTTGCGCAGAATTTCTTGAGGCTGAAATTTGATCTTCCAAACACTATCAACTTTTGATCCGCCTTCTTGGAAGAACTTGGAGGAAAGGTTTAAAGGGATTGAAGAGGACTTAGATCTGATCTAAAGACTCTTATCAGGGACCCCTAACACTAATGGCGCGATGGACTTAGAGGAGGAAGAAGTCAGCTAGATTGAATGCAGAATTTTTCCATGCATGAACTAGGGTTCCTCTCTTTTCTTTTCCCTTTTTTCTTCTTCTTTTTCTCTCTTTTTTCCTTGAATTCGACCACCAGATGATGGAGGTCCTTTTAATGTTGCTCTCCTACCTAACTTCATGCCAACCATCCCATATTTGTGGAGGATTTTGTGGGGTTTTGAATTTTGAATTCAAAATTCAAGTTCATGTGCCATTACATGATGAAGCTTGATCTAATCTAAACCATTCATCATGTTGCCACTTCCCTCTTTCAATTTCGAAATTCCCATGCCCCTAATCAGATTAGAGGGTCACGTGGTGATTTTGTGGTGATTAAATTCGAAATTCAACCTTAATTAGAAGTGAGATAAAGATAAGGATGGCATATGTCATGAAGAGAGAGAATTTGATCTTATCCAATTCTTTTCATGAATTTATCTCTCCATTTCGACCCATCTAATGATGAAAGAGGTTCCTGATGTTGCCAAGTGTCCCATGGCACCATTAAATAAATTAAATTAATTTTTAATCATATTAAAAATCAATTTATGGCGCCATGCATGGATATGTGACAAGTGGATTTCAAGATCCGAATAGTTTCAGATCAAACCCATTTAATTTAATTAAATCCTAACAATTAGAATGATTCAATTACCATGGGTTGAACCTAATCCAATTAGGTCAATCCCTAATTAAGCACAAATTTAATCTAATTTAATTTGGTCAACCTAAGTCCTCTTGATTCAGACCTAATCTAATCAGGTCAAAAACCCTGATTGAGCCCAGAATTGAATCTAATTCAATTTGGCTCATCCTTAGTCTAATTACTCAATCCAATTGAGTTCATTAGCAATCTAATTACTAATTAATCCTCCGATAATTACTTTAATTATTTTATAAGATAATTTGCCAATCGAATTGACCAAATTACCCCTGAATGATTCTTAATCATTCATCAGCCTTCTTGATCAATCAGGAATCTTCTATGCGTGTGACCTCATAGGTTCGAACCTAAGCCGGTAGTATAGGAACGACTTCCTACACTAATCGATGTGACCATCTAGCAATGGTACCCGACGTCCGAATAGGCCGAATATATGCGAAGCAAATATTCTGGAACCCTGAACTATGGTTACTGTATAATTCAATCCCTTTGACTCTTAATGCCAGGATGACTTAGAGCTCACTGTCAACCCTATAATTAGTACATCTATTATGTGATTAACTTTAGATATCCCGTGACTCCTCACTGAGATTACCCTGGCCAAGGTTTTGCTAAATTAGTCACAAGACATTATCTCCTGTTTGCAGGAGGGGTCAATTCCATCTTGACTCACAACTGACTACGCAAGTACTTGACTGCACCCAGTGACCTTCCGTCACTGAATTAGAAATTCAGGTAGTCCGGTACCAAAGTACAGTGAGTTGCTTGCTAGTCACAGGTTGCGGTCTCAGGTCAGAGGGCCAAACTTATACCCATATCCACTCGGAACATCTTTCGACAGTAGAGCGTTCCGGAATTGGTCACGTTCAGTGAAATGTACTCCTACACTTCACCTGTATGGCATACCAGTGTCTCCACACTCCTTGGTTAAGAGGACAACCAACGTATATGTCACACAATGACCTAATCTCGATAATGTTGTCGTCCTAGTAACAACATATCATTTGGTCGCGAACAAGTTTAAGGACTCAAAGATAAATCCTCCTTTATCATAACATAAGTCCTAAGGACTTCATCATATAAGAGTTCATTTGAAGATGAAATGATGAATAATGCCAAATAATACTTTATTAATTTGTCAATTTATTTACAATATTCAATCATCAATATGCTGACGATTGACATTTAGGATACAATTCCCAACAACTCCCACTTAGCCTAAAGCCAATCGGCACAGTATCTAATACCCATCTTCGACTTGTGTTCGTTGAACTCTTTGATGCCGAGGACTTTGGTAAATGGGTCAGCCAGATTTTCTTTTGTGTCAATCTTCTGAAGATCAATATCACCTCGTTCTATAATCTCTCGAACTAGGTGATAACATCGCAGAATATGCTTGGTCCGCTGATGTGCTTTAGGTTCCTTTGCCTGAGCTATGGCTCCAGTGTTATCACAAAATATAGGAACTGGACCATCAATGGAAGGTGCCACTCCCAGCTCGGTGATGAACTTGCGCAACCATACGGCTTCCTTGGCTGCATCAGATGCTGCAATGTATTCTGCTTCACATGTAGAATCTGCCACTGTATGCTGCTTGGAACTCTTCCAGCAGATGGCCCCACCCTTAAGAGTAAAGATATATCCCGACACGCTCTTGCTATCATCTTGATCTGACTGAAAACTTGAATCGGTATATCCCTCAAGTTTTAAGTCAGAATCACCGTAGACAAGCCACTGATCTTTAGTATTTCTCAAATACTTAAGGATGATTTTGACAACCTTCCAGTGGTTGCTACCTGGATCAGACTGGTATCTACTCACTACTCCTAGTGAGTATGCCACGTCTGGTCTAGTACATGTCATGGCATACATTATAGATCCCACTGCCGAAGCATATGGAATTCTATCCATAGTCTCTCTTTCTTGAGAGGTTGTCGGACAATCCCTTTTAGAGAGGTTAATTCCATGGCCCATTGGAAGATAGCCTTTCTTGGAATTAATCATACTGAACCTTTTCAGTATAGTATCAATGTATGTGGATTGGGATAATCCAAGCAATCTTCTAGATCTATCTCTATAGATCTTCATCCCTAGGATGTAAGATGCTTCTCCCAAATCCTTCATGGCAAATTGAGATGATAGCCAAACCTTTATTCCTTGTAATGCAGGAATGTCATTCCCGATTAAAAGAATGTCATCCACATACAAAACAAGAAATATAATAACTGAACCATTTGCCCATTTATAAATGCAAGGTTCCTCTTCATTCTTAATGAAGCCATATGATTTGATCACCTTATCAAATCGTATGTTCCAACTCCGTGAAGCTTGCTTTAATCCATAAATGGATTTTTGAAGCTTGCACACCTTAGACTCATCTGCAGATATAAAACCTTCAGGTTGTATCATATACACCTCTTCTTCTAAATCTCCATTTAGAAAAGCGGTTTTAACATCCATCTGCCAGATTTCATAATCTAAGTGTGCTGCTATCGCAAGCATAATCCGAATGAATTTGAGCATTGCCACAGGAGAAAATGTCTCGTCATAGTCAATACCATAACGTTGACGATATCCCTTGGCAACCAGACGGGCTTTATAGGTCTCTACTTTTCCGTCTGCGCCCCGTTTTCTTTTGAAAATCCACTTACACCCTATGGGTTTAATCCCTTCGGGTGGGTCAACTAATGTCCATACATCATTGACCTTCATGGATTCCATTTCGGATTGCATAGCTCCAAGCCATGCATCAGAGTCATGCCTCTGCATAGCATCCATATAGGTGATCGGATCCTCATTGTTTTCATCAAGTTCGACAGGATCCCCGTCCTGGACCAAGAAACCGTAGTATCTGTCCGGCTGACGTGGTACTCTACCTGATCGCCTTAATGGTGCATCTAAGATGGGTTCTGGATCTGATCTAATCAAATCTGACTCAACTAGTTCAGTAGATGGTGTCGGATCTTCTACATGTTGAACTTCCCTAAGCTCAACATTAGAGCTTTTAGTTCCTTCACTAAGGAATTCTTTCTCTAAGAAAACAGCTCTATTGCTTACGAATAACTTTTGTTCTTCAGCAAAGTAGAAGTAATATCCTTTAGTTTCTTTAGGATAACCAACAAAGAAACATTTGTCAGACTTGGGTTCAAGTTTGTCTGTCTTCAAACGTTTGACATATGCTGGACACCCCCAAACCCTAAGGTGAGACAGCATTGGCTTACGTCCAGTCCACATCTCATGTGGTGTTTTATTTACAGACTTACTTGGAACCTTATTTAGAATGTAGCAGGCTGACTCAAGTGCATATCCCCAAAAGGATATGGGCAGACTTGCAAACCCCATCATGGATCGAACCATGTCTAACAGAGTTCGATTTCTTCTTTCTGATACACCGTTATACTGTGGTGTACCAGGAGGAGTCCATTGGGAGAGAATCCCATTCTCTCCTAAATATGTCAAAAACTCATTGGAAAGGTATTCGCCTCCTCGATCTGATCGAAGAGTTTTAATACTCTTTCCAGTTTGTTTTTCTACTTCATTACGATACAATTTGAACATTTCAAATGCTTCAGATTTATGTCTCATTAAATAGACATAACCATACCTAGAAAGGTCGTCTGTAAACGTAATGAAATATGAATACCCACCTCTAGCATCTGTGCTTATTGGCCCACATACATCAGAATGTACAAGGGTCAATAAATCACTGGCTCGTTCACCTTTTCCGGTAAAAGGTGATTTGGTCATCTTACCAAGAAGACATGACTCACAGGTTGTCAATGATTCACAATCATTAACATTAAGGATTCCCTCTTTACTTAACCTGTTCATCCTGTTCTTGTTAATATGACCTAGCCTATGATGCCAAAGGTAGACATCCGTGACATTATCTATTCTAGGACGCTTACTTGACGTGTACATTACATTAACAGGTTGTGATAACAAGTAGATGCCATTGCTCAATTGTCCATTCATTACAGTAACACCATTCATAATGATATCACAAGAATATTTCTTTATTGAAATTTCATAACCGTTCATGGCCAAAAGGCCTACGGAAATTACATTCAATAAGAATGCAGGACAATAGTGACAATCACTCAAGACAACTACATGAGAATTGAAAACAAGTTTGAGATTTCCTAAAGCTAGAACTGGAACAGATCTTCCATCTCCAACATTCAGGAATCTCTCGCTGTTTTCAAATCTCTCATTGACCTGAAGTCCTTGCAATGAATTGCATATATTAAACGGACTTCCAGTATCTAATACCCAGGTTGAATTATCACATATAGAGAAATTACAAGGTGTTATCATATAAATACCTTGATCAGCAACTGATTGCCCTTTTCTCTTGCTTAGCCTGTTCGGGTCAAGTGAGGTAAGGTACTGAGGACAATTCCTCTTCCAATGCCCCTGCTTCTTACAATAGAAGCATTCTGCCTGACTTTGGTCATCCTTAATCCTTTTGGTCTGACTATGCTGAGTTTTCAGCTTTCTATACCAATTATTGAAGTTGGGACTAGTCAACTTGTCATTATCCAATAATGAGCGAAGTGACAAACTTGTGGCCATTTCTACATAAAAGAAAATTTGGCTATTAGTATATGAATTGACTAAACACAGTAGACTTGGACTTTAGTCTAAAGATACTCCCACTATTTTATACAAATTGGTAGCCTCTACCTCCAATTCGAAAATTACTCCTAATTCTTTAGTGGGCACTAGAACCCAATAGATCGCATATAGGCCCGAGTGTGGCTCGGCTAACCCATATGCACTTATTGGTAGGTTCTAAACCAGTTGCTTCACCAAGCAACTTCTAGTAATAATTTTGCCCTAGGTTCTTCGGCAGGCGTGTGGCGCCTCCACCGAATACCCTAGTCAGGTCCAACCTTTAAATGATAGGGTTAAGTCTAATCAACTAATAGACGACCAAGCCCGAGTGTGGCTCGGCTCACCTGACCGCCTATTGAAGGTACACTTAACTCATCATATATTGAATGACAATTCCAATGCTTGATAAGTACCAGGCGTGTCGCGCCTCCAATAATTATCAAAACATTGGACCCATTATCACCCAACTTAATGGGAGGCTATGACCTAGTTATCCCCATAACCATTTCATTTTAAGGACCTAATAATTTTAGAGGATTTCATAATTAGGATAGATGAGAAGATCCGGTTAGTCTAATTTCTCCCACTGACTTCACCAAATCAGATTAGACTCAAACCGGTTAAGGAGACACCTAAATCAGTCAAACTGATTTTTCTTATAGGCATGGGCTAACTCGAATCATTAAGTGATCCAATCAAAATGTGATTGACCATGTCGGCCAGGTAAGTGAGATCGGTGGAAGGGATATGCCATTAACTCGGCAAAGACGAATCAGTGCGAGTAGCTCCCAATTAAAAACCACCGGTCAAAACTGCCAAACTTACCTTAGACACCGACTGGTTAATCAATTTCAATTTGATTACTCAAATGACTCGAGCTACACCTCTGAGCCTAAATCAAGTTCCATCTTGGTCTAATCAAAGACATGGACTTGATCCATCTACAACTATTGTAAATTGATCTAGAATTTTCTTGACCTAATCTAGTTACTACTTAATTAGATTTGATCAATTAATTCTATTTGTCCATGTATGATTCTAACCTTAGGTCTAACCCAATCCTAGGAACTTGATTCAAGCTAACCCATATGCCCAAAGAATTATGCAATGTCAATTAATTGAGTTACAATTCTATTTCATAACACTTAATTCTCAATTAAGTTTAGACTTATGAAAGTTTTGATCATTGCATATTTCTTTTTAATTACATATTAATTACAATCTTTCAGTTCTTAAAACATATTTTCAGATCTGAGTTTTTGTAATTAATCACATGTAATCAGATTAAATTCATGTTTAAGTCATTATATTTAATGTTCATGCATCACATATACATAACAACATGAATTAATACAAACAACATACATCTTATGTATTTGTTTTTTCACTTTTATTTTCAGATCTGATTTGTTCATTAAAATCAGAGATCATATGAATCATAAATTTTATTTAGATCTAATCTAAACAATATTATGATTTCGGATTTATTTATGTTACAAATCTTAACACAAACATGCATCATATGCATTCAAAATTTCAGATCTAGTTAATCATGCATAATCAGCAATTAAATCAATCATAAAAAATACTTTAGATCTAATCTAAGCATGCTCATGATTTCAGATTTAATTACAAGAATTAAAACATAAAAATTTAAACATGAACCTGGCTCTGATACCACTGAAAGGGAATCCTAGGTTCTTCGGTGTTAAGCATGCGGACTTTTTTTTTTTTAAAAACCATGGCTGAACCTGATCGGGTTGTCTACGTACCCCTTCATAAGGGGGATCAAGCCATACGTAGTTCTTTTTAAGTTTTAAAACGCAGCGGAAAAATCGAATCAAACAATTTAATTCATGCATGCTTACAAGATCAAATCTAGAAATCAGCACCTTAAGAACACATAGGATTATGCCGGAATCGTTTAAACAATTATGCTAAAACTTTCATGCATGATTAACTATCAGATCTGAAACTTAAGAACTCTATTCCGATTAATCTCCGAATATCCATTGAATGGATTCTGGAGATATCTCCGTGAGGAGCCCCAAAAGAGGGTAAAACCTCGGGAAATCAGACCTAGATCTTGACACCATAATAAAAGATTAATGTAGGATTAATACCTTTTATGATGGATGAAACTTGTGGATCTGATCCTCGACTTCACAGCCACGCACACGAATGGCCTCTACGAGAAGTCCACGCGAAGTTCCTGAAGAGATCCAATCCTGCGGAAGTGCTAGCTTGCGCAGAATTTCTTGAGGCTGAAATTTGATCTTCCAAACACTATCAACTTTTGATCCGCCTTCTTGGAAGAACTTGGAGGAAAGGTTTAAAGGGATTGAAGAGGACTTAGATCTGATCTAAAGACTCTTATCAGGGACCCCTACACTAATGGCGCGATGGACTTAGAGGAGGAAGAAGTCAGCTAGATTGAATGCAGAATTTTTCCATGCATGAACTAGGGTTCCTCTCTTTTCTTTTCCCTTTTTTCTTCTTCTTTTTCTCTCTTTTTTCCTTGAATTCGACCACCAGATGATGGAGGTCCTTTTAATGTTGCTCTCCTACCTAACTTCATGCCAACCATCCCATATTTGTGGAGGATTTTGTGGGGTTTTGAATTTTGAATTCAAAATTCAAGTTCATGTGCCATTACATGATGAAGCTTGATCTAATCTAAACCATTCATCATGTTGCCACTTCCCTCTTTCAATTTCGAAATTCCCATGCCCCTAATCAGATTAGAGGGTCACGTGGTGATTTTGTGGTGATTAAATTCGAAATTCAACCTTAATTAGAAGTGAGATAAAGATAAGGATGGCATATGTCATGAAGAGAGAGAATTTGATCTTATCCAATTCTTTTCATGAATTTATCTCTCCATTTCGACCCATCTAATGATGAAAGAGGTCCCTGATGTTGCCAAGTGTCCCATGGCACCATTAAATAAATTAAATTAATTTTTAATCATATTAAAAATCAATTTATGGCGCCATGCATGGATATGTGACAAGTGGATTTCAAGATCCGAATAGTTTCAGATCAAACCCATTTAATTTAATTAAATCCTAACAATTAGAATGATTCAATTACCATGGGTTGAACCTAATCCAATTAGGTCAATTCCTAATTAAGCACAAATTTAATCTAATTTAATTTGGTCAACCTAAATCCTCTTGATTCAGACCTAATCCAATCAGGTCAAAAACCCTGATTGAGCCCAGAATTGAATCTAATTCAATTTGGCTCATCCTTAGTCTAATTACTCAATCCAATTGAGTTCATTAGCAATCTAATTACTAATTAATCCTCCGATAATTACTTTAATTATTTTATAAGATAATTTGCCAATCGAATTGACCAAATTACCCCTGAATGATTCTTAATCATTCATCAGCCTTCTTGATCAATCAGGAATCTTCTATGCGTGTGACCTCATAGGTTCGAACCTAAGCCGGTAGTATAGGAACGACTTCCTACACTAATCGATGTGACCATCTAGCAATGGTACTCGACGTCCGAATAGGCCGAATATATGCGAAGCAAATATTCTGGAACCCTGAACTATGGTTACTGTATAATTCAATCCCTTTGACTCTTAATGCCAGGATGACTTAGAGCTCACTGTCAACCCTATAATTAGTACATCCATTATGTGATTAACTTTAGATATCCCGTGACTCCTCACTGAGATTACCCTGGCCAAGGTTTTGCTAAATTAGTCACAAGACATTATCTCCTGTTTGCAGGAGGGGTCAATTCCATCTTGACTCACAACTGACTACGCAAGTACTTGACTGCACCCAGTGACCTTCCGTCACTGAATTAGAAATTCAGGTAGTCCGGTACCAAAGTACAGTGAGTTGCTTGCTAGTCACAGGTTGCGGTCTCAGGTCAGAGGGCCAAACTTATACCCATATCCACTCGGAACATCTCTCGACAGTAGAGCGTTCCGGAATTGGTCACGTTCAGTGAAATGTACTCCTACACTTCACCTGTATGGCATACCAGTGTCTCCACACTCCTTGGTTAAGAGGACAACCAACGTATATGTCACACAACGACCTAATCTCGATAATGTTGTCGTCCTAGTAACAACATATCATTTGGTCGCGAACAAGTTTAAGGACTCAAAGATAAATCCTCCTTTATCATAACATAAGTCCTAAGGACTTCATCATATAAGAGTTCATTTGAAGATGAAATGATGAATAATGCCAAATAATACTTTATTAATTTGTCAATTTATTTACAATATTCAATCATCAATATGCTGACAATTGACATTTAGGATACAATTCCCAACAATAATCGCAGCAATAATTAAAGCTAAACTTTAAATAGGTGATGATCATGGATTCTAGTTAGGTCGTATTACAAGCACATGCACGTCAATCGATCAACTGGTCTTCAACTCTTGAATTGGTTCCAAGTCTCCTTGATTCGATCCTTGACCAACTCTTGATCCAATCGCCATCAACCGCTTAGACCCCTGCTCATCTCATGCATCATCTTCGACTTGATCGTTGACGTACATCACATCACAGAAATACAACCAGATGTAAAATAAAAATAAAAATAAATTACATCTCCTTTTAGGAGGCTCGCAGGCCTCTCAAAACATCAAATAAGATGCATGCAAGCATCTAAAATATTACATGACATCACAGATCACATCGCATGTCATTACATTTGATACCAAAGGGGTTTGAATCCTATGATCATCACCACATGCAACAATTATAATTTTCAGATCTGAGAATTAATTGATTATGTTATGACATAGGTTTCTGATCATGCTAATCATGATTCTAAATTTTGTAATCTCATTAACAATGCAATTAGAATCATCATCTTATCACATAAAAATCAGCATGCAAAAATTCAGCAACCCTGAAAAATCTGCATGCAGAAATTTTCAGCATGCATGATCATTCAATTTTCAAATCTAATAAGCCTTTAGATAATTAATTCTTACTTTAATCTACGAAGCCTAGGCTCTGATACCACTGTTAGAAACCCGCCCATGCCACTGATATTTGAAAAATTTCAGATGGCAGCGGAAGGGGCATGCGCGGGATCGACGTTCATCGCATGAACGTCGTTTGATAACCGTTCGTAGATAGGTAAGGATTAAAAACTTTTTATAACTTTAAGAAGATCAGATCTTCACCTTGTGCGGGTAGATGATCACCGCAAATCTGAGTTCGTGGTTTTAGAAAGAGGGTTCGCTTGAAGCCGTTCAAGTGTCCGGCCTCTACAGGTATCCACACGAAGCAGAGATCCGATCAAAGCTCTCTCATCTTCCCGGGGTGCTAGCTCCCTTGCAAAGACTTCTTTTGATGGCTGATCTCCTCTCTTTCTTTCAACTCTTGAATGTACTTGAGAGGAGGAAGAAGAAGGATGAAGAAGAGGAAGATGAAGAATCCCCACGCAGCCTTCTTTTCTTCCTTGCGTTGAATGAAGGAAGGGAAGGGGAGGAGGCCGCCAACTCTTGGACCTTTGCTCTTCCTTTGCTCGCGGCTGAAACTCAAGGTGGAAGAGAGGGAGGCCACGGCTTGAAGAGGAGGAGAAGTCCATCTAGGGCGCTGGCCCTAGTTCCTCTTTTATAAGCATGAAGGGCTCCTACAAGTTAGGAGCCCTTGACTTCTTTCCAAGAGGGGGCGCCGGCCCCCTCTCTTCATGCCGCACCTAATCAAGATGAGAGGGGCTTATGCCCCTCTAACTTGGTTAACCCAATCCTCTTCCAAGGAGGATTAGGTGCCCTTCTCATGGTTTAGTCCTAATCTAATTAGGATTAACCAAATCATGAATCAATCGGGTTCAATCTATGCTAGTCCTAATCCAATTAGAACTTGAATGAACCATGACTCAATTGAACTCTTCAATCCTAATCCAATTAGGAGTCATATTGATT
This sequence comes from Phoenix dactylifera, assembly GCF_009389715.1. NCBI lineage: Eukaryota > Viridiplantae > Streptophyta > Magnoliopsida > Arecales > Arecaceae > Phoenix > Phoenix dactylifera. The sequence goes on along the minus strand of NW_024067787.1, from coordinate 531,149 downwards.
TATTAGATTAATAATTAATTAGAACCTAAGAAATCCTAATCCAAATTAGGATATATTTGATTTTAGTTCTAATCTAATTAGGACTCTTATTTGAATCCGAAGTCCTAATCTGATTAGGACTCTAGGAATCCTATTCTAAGTAGGAATCCAATTTTAATTCAAAACTCCTAATCTCATTAGAATTGTAGGAATCCTATTCCAAGTTGGAATCCCAGTCCTACTCCAACTAGGATTCCTAGTCCTAATCCAATTAGGACTCTAGGAATCCTACTCGAAGTAGGACTCTTGTTTCAAGTCCAATTAATTAATTCCCTTTGTTCCTTCTTCAACTGAATATCAATCGAATTGATTACTTGTGATTCTTAATCACGATTCAACCATCGGATCGGTCAATACTTCTAGTGTGTGTGACCCCATAGGTTCTACTCTGACTGGTAGTGAGATATATTATGATCTCTATCATAATATCATTGAAAACTTCTTTCAATGGATTGGAACGCTTCCAACTCTACTCATCAGAGTTTATCGATCATCGAGATAATCCCTGTGAGTCCCACCATCCACCAGTGACACCTAGCAGCATGTAGTGGCTACCCAGTAGAATAGAATGATGAACCTCTAGGTGCAGTTATCATATGATACAGTCCTACTATCGTGGATCCCTACAGGACGGAGGTCATGGATAACTCGTCAAACCCCATCGTCTGTCATATGTAAAGATTTATTCGGCTTAAGTTCGAGAGTGGAAAACTCTTTCTCCACTGTGCATACTACCCCGGCCGAGGTCTTACGAACTCAGTCTTATAAATCACATAGGATCTCTCCTTATCTATCAAGGTCGATAGATTCCTTATAGGTGCATACCCTACTCCTACAGTGAACTTACTGCAGCCAATCTACACTGCATGGACCCATATGGCTAGAGACCATGTATGTGTGCAGTCAAACTACAATAACCTCACTGTGAGTAGCCGAAGCACCGCAGGTCAAAGGACCAGTCACACTACTGCAACATCAAGCAAGTCACTGATGAGTGAATAGACATCCAAGTGACTTCTTGTCTTGGTCACGCTCAGTACCCTTGTTCTCCAACAAGCACCTGCACTATCACTTCAGTGTCCCTACACTGTGGACTCAAGTCTCGTCCATCCAGAAGGAAAGTGATCTGTGTACTGATCGAATCGATCACCGTCCTCGTGATGATCCATTGATCAGGAGCATTTAGAAATTAATCACCAATGATACATGGCTCAAATTCTCAACTCTTGAGAATATGCATCATCATCTTATTAATTTCTTGGACGATTCATAGACACATAAATAATATGAATGAAAAGATGCCTTTTATTTATTCAATAATAAATAGTCAAGTACAAAATTATGTCCCTAGAATTAACAATGTGTCAGCCAAATTGGCTTCTAGGGCATACATCTAACACTTTTACCATGCATACATTATCCACAACTAATTAGACTCGACTCCTAAACGAAATCCTAAAAGAGAAAAAGAAGGGCTAGACCAAGATGACCACAATCAACACCACACAACGGATTGGCTCTTTAATCTTGAGATTAAAGAAGGTTTAGTAGCTTTTAATCTAGTTGCACAGAGATTTTTCAGGTTAAAAAGTTCCTAAAATTCTCTCCTAGATTAGATAGCTCCTAATATTCCTTCCAGATTAAGCTTGAGCTTACCAGTTAAGCGATCCAGTAACCAGTGACCAGAAAAGTTCCGGGGTGTGTGGTGGTGCCACAAGAGATACACCAGTACCATAATACCCGTAACAGTTCTCACTATTGTAAAACTTTCCTAAACATCACCAATTACTAAATTCTCACTCGAGTGGTTTTTAGTTTTTCTTTCCAAGAGCCTAATTGAGCTCGAAAACCCTAAGGCCAACGTCTAATTGATTTTAATTTAATTTGACTTAGGATATATCTGCAAGGTGGTGATTTTTGGGCTAAGGACAGGTAATAACTTTCCAACCTTATCTTTTTAATGGGTTTTACCCTTAAATTATTTTATACAAATGCTTAATACTAAATGCAGCAAATATTCAATGATTTTTTTTTTAAGTTTATGGAATGTCATTAAGTTGTACTGATTAAACGAGCAAGCAAATTTTTTTTTTTAAATTTCAAATTTCAAATTTTAGAATTAAATTTTGAATTTAAATTTTTAAATTTTAGAATTTTGGATTTTTTTAATTTTTTAATTTTTTTGAATTTTAAATTTTTTTCAAAATTTTAAATTTCGAATTTCAAATTTTAGAATTTAATAATTATGAAACTATTTAACTAAAAATAAGAAAAACTAATAAGAATAAAAAAAAACTTACTACCGGAGTGCGTTCACTTCGGGCATCCAAAATTTGATTTGATTTTTGTGATCGTTCTTGCTTCTCAATTTGCCTCCCCGGCAACGGTGCCAAAATTTTGTTGTCGAATTTCTATTTATCTAAAAATATGCTAAACATATCGTTGTTAGAACCGATAAACAAAGTTTAATTTAATTACACTCTTACCTTTTCTACTCGAAGAATAGTGGTCGTAAGAGGTCGATCCACAGGGAGGCGGTTGGAGTTGCATAAAAATCATAACGTTTACTCGGATTCAAATTCGATTTTTGAATAACAAAAGAAAAATATTACGTCGGGGATGTTGAATGATTCTCTAGTCTATCAGAGAATGTTTTTTATTTAAAAATAAACAAAGAAAAGAAAGAAAACTTGTAATTAAATTCTAATCCAGAGTAGGGGTCGACAAGTGAAGATATAATATAAATGAAAACTGCAGATCGAATAGCAAAGAAAAATTTTAGAGTTATCCTAAAACTGAGAATTCTAAGATGCATAAAATAAATTGCAGAAATTAAACTGAAACTTAAACACGGATTTCATAAAAGAAAAATGATAGATTTCATAACAAGAAATGATTACATAAGTAAAAATGAAGATGAAGCCTAATGCTTCTTTTCTTCTGCAAATAAGAAAAAAGAAAACAAGAACTAAAAGAAAATCAAATAGAAAACTTCTCCCTCTCGGTGGAACTCTCAAAAAAATAACATAAAATATTATTTGGAAAACAAAGCTCTTCTTCCTCCCTCTCTTTTTCTTTTCTTTTCTTTTCTTTCTTTCAAAACAGAGCTCTCTTTCTCTGATTCTTGGCCTCAACCGAGCACACCCTCCTCCCCTTTGGACCCTGCTGATGGCTCCCTTATATAGATCCCCAGCAAGCACGTGGAGAGGAGGGGAAAACGGATGCATGATCAATGGGATTGGGTCTCCGGAAGCTGGCCGCGGGATTGCTGGGAGGCTGAGGCGGAATTTTTGAATGCATCGTGGGATGCTGGGAATGTGGAGGGCTGAAGAAGAAGATGGCTAGATCGATGGCTCTAGAAGCTTCGTGGATGGCTGGGATGCACGAGATGAGATGCGGAAGAATGCTGGGATGCACTGAAGAGGAAGGATGCCACGGGCACGCATCGCAGGCGGAATGATGTAGGAGCACGAGCCCAAATCATAATGGATGTACGTCGAGTTTGGATTCTTGCTTGGGAGTGCCCGAAAACACATTGGGTTCGTAATTTCTAGCATTTAATTGGATTGAGTCTATTTTATTTTGGTCACATTGAGTCCTTTTATTTTGGGTTTATTTGAGTTCTTATTTTGGGTTTGCAATTTGCTGATTTATGTTTGTAATTGAATGCCAAGTGGCATCAAAAGAGTCCATGTTATGCAAGGATTGAGTCAAGTCATATTGGGTCATGTGTGGAGAATTTAGTTTAGTCGTATGAGTGAAATTGAGTCCTTATGTGAGAGGATTGAGTCCATGTGTTTAAGATTGAGTCCTTATAATTGAGTGCCATTAAGAAGGATTCCTAATGCCGTGAAGATCATCACTCATCACGTGGAGAAGTTCAACCATGAAGATCTCTCACATGTGGAAGAAATTCAGAGTTCAGATCCAGTTGAAATCCATGACAGATTAAACACCATATAGTATTTTGAAGATTTCTAAAGCTATAGAAGTCTGATTAAGTTGATTCAAATTCTAAAGCCATAGAATTTGGAGATCAGATGATATTTGAGGAGTCTCCCGAACTTCATGCTGATGTTGGTACTCGAGAAGGTGTTTGAGTAATGGTGCGGTTGGGGTTTCCTGCTCCTAATCTCCAACCCACACACCATGAAGGGTTGACACTTGTCCAACCTTTAGTTGGCAAGTTGTTTAGGAAGTTTATCATTAGATTTGAATTTTAAAAAATGTCCTTATCTGATTTTGAGTCTAAGTAAATCTGTTTGTAACTTCCAACCTCTTTCTCTTTATAAGAGGAGGTTTTGATGAATGAAATGATATCAAATTTATTTGAAAAAAAATCTAGAGATTTGTGAGAGAGAGACCACGAAAAGAAGGGCTCTTTTCCAGCCATTGGTGAAACAGTGGAGAGAAGAAGATAAAGGTGAGATGCCCCAACCTTCTCCTCAAATTCTAGGAACCTAGGGTGTGAGACTCAACCTAGTTTCCTTAGTTATCCTTTAGAAATAAAATCCAAAAAAAAAAAAAATACTCCATTGTTCCCTCACGTCCACAAGAGCTTCCAACCTTCATATTCTTCAGAAAAATCTACGTTCATATAGCCAACATATTGATCATCAAATCGGGTTCAGACTAGTTCCTTTTGGTGTACCGATTGTGCCCTAGTTCTTCCATCACCAACCTATTAGAAATCCTGATTAAATTCAAGTAAAGTTTCTTCCATCCTCTTTAATACTTCATCCCTTTCAGAATCCATCGAATACTCAAAAAAACTCTCATGCCATCAGACCTTATATTGATCAATCCAATCGGTTCGAATTGATTCCTCTCAACGAATCCAATTGCAATCTAGAACCGCCCAACGCCAACCTTTCTTTGGAGCCAATTGCTGCCAATTCAAATCAATTTTTCCAACCCATCCTCTTTCTTCTTCCTTCCACCACAAAGAACCCTAGCCTCCATTGCCATTGCTTAGAAAAAAAAAGAGAAGAAAGATTCAGCCATCCTCAAAGAAGAAAAAAAATCTGCAGCCCACCCCGATTGCGTCAATTGGTATCAGAGCGAATCGATCCACAGGAGTACTAGAAGAAGATCTTCCCTCAGGAGGTAACATCCATATCTTGAACTTTCAGATCTGATTTTTTGGTGTGTTGGGTAGATCTGATTGATTCATAGAAGTTAAAGGGAATTAAAATTCAGCATCTTATACTTGTTTGAAATCATACAGAAATTTCTGCAGTAATAATTCTTGTTTGAGTTTGGTTTGGGGTATTTTATATTTTGTTCTTCATCTTTGTAAACCCCATACCATGGGAGAGTTGGAGGTTGAATGAGTGGTGTAAAAGAAAAAAAAAAAAGAAAAAAATATATATCTGAAGTGGGTCAGATCATCGCTTGGGTGACGACCACTGGGGGTTAGAGTTTGAGAAAGATGCCTTAAGGAGGGTCGGTTCATCCCTTGGGTGACGGCCAAAGGGTTTTTATTATCTCTGATTTTGTTGCTGATTCTATTGCACCATCATGAGTACAAGATGTCGCTATCCCTACTATGAAGATCGACGTTATCCCTACAATGTCGATCGATGTCGTTCCTACTACGATGATCGTTGCCATCCCTACAATGATGATCAACAACGAGAAGTAGAAGAGATGGATCGTACGGAGGCACGACTACGACATCGTCGCCAACAAGATAAGAAGCTGGCTGAAGTCCTCCATCGAATGGATCTTATACGGCAAAAGGAGGAGGCGTACCAACTCGCGCTTCGTATGGAGTCACAGCAGCGACAATGATGCCCTGCACAAACACCGATCGTGCGACGGCCTCTAGAACGCAGTAGCCAAGGAGTCCCTTTTCCTCAAGGTAACGCCCCTATTTTCAGATCTAAAACCTCTTTTAATCGAAGTGCTTATCAAGAAAGAGGTGCTTTACGGGCCAATGAAAGGGGTAAAGGATGTATGCCCCAATCCATGCTGCAAGGAAGTAACTCTACGGATTGCTACAAGTGCGGCGGTCGAGGCCATTCCGCCGTTGTTTGCCCCACCAGAGACCAACGTTCCACGTTGGTATGTGAGGAGGACGAGATCATAGAGCCTTCTGAAGTTCCTCCTTCTCCTCAGCCCACTGTTGATGAAGAAAATGAAGGAGATGAAGAAGAAACCCCTACGGATGAAGCCCTACTCGCATCAGTTGCCAAGGGTGCTAGTTCTGAAATTTCAGAAGTTGTTCCTCCTGATTTCAAGTCCATATTGGATGATTCCTCTAATATAACCCTTGAGAGTCTTCCCAAGAATCTTCCACTGATGAGAGACAACCAGCGCACTGTTCGTCCGATTCCTGTCTAACTAAAAATATGCTAGACAGATCGTTGTTAGAACCGACAAACAAAAGTTAAATTTAATTATACTCTTACCTTTCCTACTCGAAGAATAGCGGTTGTAAGAGGTCGATCCACAGGGAGGCGATTGGAGTTGCATAAAAATTAGAACATTCACTCGGATTTGAAATCGATTTTTGGATAATAAAAGAAAAACATTATGTTGAAGATGTTGAATATTTTCTAGCCTACCGAAGAATTATTTTTCATTTGAAAATAACGAAAAGACAAATACTTGGAATAGAAGAGCATTTATAAATTTAATAAAATATTTTAGTATTCAAAGGAAAACGTTGGCATGGATTAAAATGGATGAAAACAGTGCTAAAGAGATTGAAACCTGAAACATAAATTGCATAAGAGAAGATTTTATATATTGCATGAAAGAAAAATTAAAATTGCAGAATAAATATAACTTTCTACCCAAATAAACTCTCAAAAATTAAAACTCAAAACAAAACCTAAAATAAAACTAAAAATAAGAACAACATGCTCTGAAACTCAAAACATGACTTCTCAATTAAAACTTTCAGTTAAAGTACAACTAAAAAAATTCAATACATAAACTCAAACTAAAACAAATAAAATACTCTCTTTTTTTTTTTTCTTGTCTTCCCCAAAACAGAGGAGGCTCTGTTTTTCTTTTGAACAGCACTCTAATCTTGGCACGCCCGAACACTCCTTCCCCTGTTTCTTTGGACAAACCGAAGGAGCCAAACTCCTTCTTCTTCCTTCGACCAGCCAGCCACCACCCCAACCGAGCTCTCCTTCTCCTCCGACTCTCGGCCTCAACCCCCAACCAAGCACCTCTGTTCTTTGGCCTTCACCCGCACACCGAGCTCTCCCCCTCTTCTCTTCCTCCTTCTCCTTTTATAGCCGCGGACGGACGCCTGATGCGGAAGGGAGATGGCAGACGCGGTGAGGACGCGGGGAGGAGTCGATCACGGACACGGTGGAGAGGGGCTGGCCGCGGGATCGACGGGGTGACTTGGAGGGATCACGGAATGCTTGATTCGTGGAGAAGATTGGACGCTAATCCGCTCTGTGAACGCGGATGGATGAAGCTGGAGGGAGCTAATCGATGGCTCACGGACGGCTGGGATTGGGACCGGACGCGTCATGGGCGGAAGCAGAGGCGGAGGAGCTGCCAACGGACGCTGGGATTCCGGGATTAATGGCATGAATGGAAGAAGATGAGATGGATTTCCTTCTTTGGGTGCCGGATTGGGGCATTCGTGGCATGGGAGAGCTGGCAGCGACGCTTGGATGCGGAGGAGAAGATCACAGAAGAGCTGGGATTTGGGACGGATGAGCTTGGATCACGGCTGGATCACAGGGTCGCTGGACGGTTGCAGAGGAGGATTTGGAGACGCCTTGCAGCTGGGATGCGGCTTCGCCAGCGAACGCGATGGACGATCGCGTGGAAGACGGGGACGGCTGCTGATGGCGGAATACTCGGGGAAGAGCTGGAATCGCGGTTGGGCTGTGGTTGGCACGGTGGCTGGCACGGATGCGGGAGCTTGGATGCTTTGATGCGGCTACGATCCGGTGGAGGATTTGGAATGTGTTTTGCCCTCCTGAGATGGGAGCTGGGAGACACCAAGTTCCGTCCGATCAGTCATATAGATATAGTATGATATGAAATTTGGCTTGTAGACGGGTCATCTATTCTGGCTCGAGGTCAAGTGCAATTCTTTCAAGTCATGGGTCACCCAGCACCTTATAGTTATGATATAGCCAATTTAGATTTGCCCAAAATTATTTTCCAAAAGCACAAAAGAAATGGACCCGATTCGGACCCAAACCCGACTCGGATCCGAACCCGACTCGGACCCGATTTGAAGTCAAATTTGTACTCAATGTGCATTTTATCTCTGATTTATACTAATCTATGTTAAACCCAAATATAATATTAATCCAGTGAATTTATCATTATCGGTTAACAATAACATTAATTTTAGTAACATGTAGGTCGCACTTTTGTGCTCTCATCACAACCCCCAACTAGCTTATTGCTAGTCTCTAGCAATTCAGTGCGAAAATGATAAAATGAGAGAGCAAAAGTGTTATTTATTAAATATCCTAAGATAAATACTCACTTTCGTAGAGCATTACGATTGCACTTAGCACGTGCAACAAGCCTTTAAACCCCTAGGTTACCCTAGTGGACGAGTGTTGTCTCGTGAGGGTTTGCAGTGAAGTTACCCACAAACTTCAATCCCAAAATAAAATTTATTTTATGAAATGAAAGTCTACTTTCAAGTACATAACTGATAAAAATTTCAAAAGCACACAAGGTTTTAATTACTAAGTAGCCCAAATTCTAGGTTAGTATGCAATTTAAGTTGAAGTCATTAAGTTTTCCGTTAGGGAGTTGTAAAACTTATTTATACTTGAGTGCTCAGTGAAGTTTGGACCATGCACAAGCTAAGGTTTTGGATCTCCAAAATATCGCTAATATTAGTAGTTTCCAAGAATTGGTCGGACAAGACCTATTTGCTGATTCAAAATCATCTTTTCTGCAGGATTTCGAGAGCTGTGGATGTTTACTTTAATACCTCATGGGCTTTATATGTAATATTCCAGTTTACTCGAATTTTTACAACGACGGCTTTCACACTATTGTCTTTTTTAAGGTCAATATACATTTTTTTGTTTTTCATTTTTTTTTTCTTCTCTTTTTTTTTTTTTTTTTGAAAGAGAAATGATAATGTATATATTGTGCACTTTTACTCCTGTGATGATTCCTCCATGTAGCGAGCAATTAGTCGACAATTCTCACACCAGTTGGCATGAGGTGTCGGGCATCAAGACTCTCCTACGGACCTATGCTCGGGTTCCTCATCACAAGCCCGCTGACCTTTGACAATAGGTAGCCCTTTTCGATGTACCTGACTAAATCCTTTTTTTTCTTTGTTTTTTTTTTTTTTTGGATCAGAAAAAGATGGTTCATCAGGATTCGAGATTGCTACCATATTCTCAACACAATGTCGCACCTATACCTTAGAAAGTGCAGGCCAGATGTGTTGTGAAATTCAAAGCACTAATTAGCTTACAACTCACTAAAAGGAACTTAATAAAAAGAACTCACTTTGCACTACTTCCAACTAGTCATTGGGCTCTTAGATTTTATATACCTTGTGTGTTGTAAATTTTTTTTTTTTAAAAAAATTTTACCTGAAAACTCTTTTTTTTTTTAATTTTTATAAAAACTCTTTTTTTTAATTTTTATAAAATTTCAAATGCTTAAAAATACCCCCAAACCTAAATCTAACATTGTCCTCAATGTTAAAGAAAATTTAAAGCAGTAAGAGGACAGAGGAGAAGTTACCTGATATGGGTGGGTAAATTGAAAATTGGGGCAAAATCCCCCAAACCTGCATGTTAGTAATCTTTTTTTTTTTTTTTTTATAGAAGATATTTATATGTTGGGTTGCCTTCCAAGAGCGCTAAGTTTTATGTCTTCAGCCAGACAAAATGTAAATCTCCCTTTTTTTTTCAACCATTATCTAAGAATGGTTTTGGAAGAGTCCGATGAAGAACAGTCGGCTGATAACGATCTATGCTCATAAGGGGAACAGAACTAAGAGGCGCATGCTTGACCCCTTCCTCGGAATGGGCAAAGTAAGCTTCTAAAGGGTCCTTATTATAAGTTTGTAAGAAAGTCTCCTGAACCAGACTTTCAATCATGTCAACTTCAATTTCTTTGTCGTCTAGTGGTTGTTTACTTAGGTTGAAGACATTAAGCTCGACTTTCATGTTGCCAAAAGATAACTTCAGCATCCCATTTCGACAGTTGATCACAGCATTTGCTGTAGCTAAGAAAGGTCTACCTAAAATTATAGGTGTGTGACTGTCTGGATGTATTGCAGGTTCAGTCTCAAGGATAACGAAGTCCACAGGATAGTAAAACTCATTTACTTTCACTATTACATCCTCTACAATCCCCTTGGGGTACTTCACTGTCCTATCTGCTAAGGAAAGTGTAATATTTGTAGGCTTTAATTCCCCCAAACCTAATTTTTGGTACACATAGTAGGGAAGTAGGTTTACACTGGCTCCTAAATCTAATAGAGCTCTCTGGATGATCGTCTCTCCTATTTTTATTTCAATAGTTGGGCAACCAGGGTCTTTGAATTTCGGGGCAATCTGTTGTTGAATGAGAGATGAGGCTTGTGCAGCCATAACAGCTTGCCTAGGAATGCTGGTTTTTCTTTTGACCGTGGTGAGGTCTTTCAAGAATTTTGTATAGGAGGGAATTTGTCTTATGGCATCGAGAAAAGGTATATTTATTTGAACAGTTTTAAAGACTTCCATGATTTCATCAAAGTTAGATTGTTTCTTGGAGTCCTGAAGTCTACTGGGAAAGGGAACCTTGGGTTTGTATGTTTCTATGGGTTCTTCCCTTTTTTCCGGTTTGTCCTGTTCTTGACCCCTCTTCTGAATAGGGTTCTTATCAGATTCAGATTTATTTTCTTTTTCATTTTCAGGAAGTTGGACTTTATTGTCCACTTGCTTGCCAGACCTTAAAGTGGTAATTGCCTGGACTTCATAGGTCGGATTTCCATTAGAATTGATTTGATATTGACCTATCTGACCTTGATTTTGTTGTCTACTAGGGTTAGGCACTGGTTGACTAGGTAGTTCACCTTTCTTTCTATCCCCTAGAGAGTTAGCTATTTGGCTCAGACTAACCTCAAGTTTTGCAATTGCTTGCGCATGGAATTGGTTAGTCTGGGCTTGGGCTGTATTGGTCTGTTGTTATTGTTTGATAAAATCTTGTTGTTGTTTCATCATATTAGCCATCATGGTTTCTAATTGTGAAGGTTGCTGTGGGATAGGGGCATTATAAGGCAGTACAGATGGAACCAAAGGTTGGTTCATTTGTGGTGGACCTATCCTGGGGAAGTTGTTTTGAAAACCTGGTGGACCACCTTGATGCTGAATAGGTTCATTTTGCTTGTATGAAAAATTTGGGTGGAACCTATTATCAGGGTGGTAGACTGGGCTGAATGAATTGGGAGTGGGCTTCTTGAAGGCACTATATGAGTTAAGAGCATTTGCCTGTTCAGCCTTATTGTTGGGTAAACTAGGACAACACTCCACTAGATGCTCAGAACTATTACACAAGATACATAAATTATGTGACTCGTGATCCACTTTCATGATAGGATTTAACTCTTTATATGAACTCGGACTAGTGGAAACAGTGAAAGCATCAAACTTTTTGCTTAAGTTGTTCATTCCAGTCACCAGATTGGACATGACATTTTTTAGTTCTGGGTCTGCTTTCATTTCATAATTACCCGGTTTTCTAGACCCGAACTCATCTATATTTGTTTCCTCACCATAGCTACTCCAATTTTGGGCGTTTTCAGCTAAGTCAACAAGAAATTCATAGGCTTGATCCGGGGTTTGGTTCATGAACCTACCCTTGTGCATGGACTCAATCATGTTTCTATGTGCTGGAGGTAGTCCTTTATAAAAGAAGTGGACCAGATCAGCCTTATCAAGCCCATGGTGTGGGCATTTGACCAACAAGTCATGGAATCTTTCCCAAAGTTGGAAAAATTCCTCCTCAGATTTTCCTCTAAAAGTTCTTATGGCATCCTTAATTTTTTCAGTTTTTACCATGGGATAGAACTTAGCCATGAACTTCCTAGATAGTTGTTCCCATGATGTGATGGAATTTGAAGCAAGGGAATACAGCCATGCAGCAGCACGATCCTCTAAAGTCATGGGAAATAACCTTAATTTAATACCCTCTTCATCTAAATTTTGATTTCTAAATGTTTGACAGATTGTCAAAAACTTGTTTAGATGAATATAGGGTTGTTCACTCTCGAACCCATGAAACTTGGGTAACATGTTTATTGTTGCAGCCCGAATTTCAAATTGGGCTGCATTATTAATTGGTAATACTATGCAGGTAGGGGGACTAGCGGATGCGGGTGCAAATAATTCATTTAGGGTTCTAATATGTTCACCCATTGTAGAGATCGACGGTTGGTTTACAGTTCGCAGGTTATGATGAAAAGTTCTGTCAATCTCAGGATCAAATGGGGTTAACTTATCCCTTAATGACTTCTACCATGCATACATTTTCCACAACTTAATTAGATTCGACTCCTACAATGAACGAAATCCTAAAAGAAGAGAAGGGCTAGACACAGATGACCACAACCAACACCACACAACAATTTGACCCTATTAGTCTTAGAACTAAGTGAGGTTTAGTAGCTTCTTAAATCTAGTTGCACAGAGATGTATCAGGTTAAAAAGTTCCTGAAATTCTCTCCTAGATTAGATAGCTCCTAATCTCCCTTTCAGATTAAGCTTGAGCTTACCAGTTAAGCAATCCAGTAATCAGTGACCAGGAAAGTCCCGGGGTGTGTGGTGGTGCCAGAAGGGATACACCGATACCACAATACCCGTAACAGTTCTCACTGTTGTAAAACTTTCCTAGACATCACCAATTACTAAATTCTCACTGGAGTGGCTTTCAGCCGCTTCTTTCCAAGAGCCTAATTGAGCTCGAAAACCCTAAGGCCAACGTCTAATTTGATTTTAATTTAATTTGGCTTAGGATAAATATGCAAGGTGGTGATTTTTGGGCTAAGGACAGGTAATGACTTCCCGACCTTATCTTTTTAATGGGTTTCGCCCTTAATTACTTTATGCAAATGCTTAATACTAAATGCAGCAAATAATCAATATTTTTTTTTTAAAGTTTATGCAATGTCATTAGGTTGTACTGATTAAATGAGCAAGCAATTTTTTTTATTTTTTTATTTTTCTTAATTTTTTTATTTTTAATTTTATGTTGTTTTTTTTTAATTTTTAATATAGGAATAACTTGAATGTAAACTAAAACTAATCCTTATGCGTCAGTCAATCTCCGAATGCCCGTTGAATAAGCTCTGGAGATTACTCCGTGAGGAGCCCCAATAGAGGTATGATCACCTCGGGGGATTGCACCCTATTAATTACTAGCAAAAATAATATTTTTTGAAATTTTTTTTAATTTAACTAACTTTTTTTAACTTTTTTTTTAAAATTTCAAATTTCGAATCACAGAATTCAAATTTTGAATTTAAATTTTTGAATTTTTTTTATAAATTTTTTCAAAATTTTTTTTATTTTTTTTTATAGAAAACTTTAATTTTGAATTTCAAATTTCAGAATTTAATAACTACGAAATTACTAACTAAAAATAATCAAAATAAAAAAAATTAATAAAAATAAAAACTTACTACCGGAGTGCGTTCACTCCGGGCATCCAAAATCCGATTTGATCTTCGTGATCGTTCTTGCTTCTCGATTTGCCTCCCCGGCAACGGCGCCAAAATTCTGTTCGTCCGATTCCTGTCTAACTAAAAATATGCTAGACAGATCGTTGTTAGAACCGACAAACAAAAGTTAAATTTAATTATACTCTTACCTTTCCTACTCGAAGAATAGCGGTTGTAAGAGGTCGATCCACAGGGAGGCGATTGGAGTTGCATAAAAATTAGAACATTCACTCGGATTTGAAATCGATTTTTGGATAATAAAAGAAAAACATTATGTTGAAGATGTTGAATATTTTCTAGCCTACCGAAGAATTATTTTTCATTTGAAAATAACGAAAAGACAAATACTTGGAATAGAAGAGCATTTATAAATTTAATAAAATATTTTAGTATTCAAAGGAAAACGTTGGCATGGATTAAAATGGATGAAAACAGTGCTAAAGAGATTGAAACCTGAAACATAAATTGCATAAGAGAAGATTTTATATATTGCATGAAAGAAAAATTAAAATTGCAGAATAAATATAACTTTCTACCCAAATAAACTCTCAAAAATTAAAACTCAAAACAAAACCTAAAATAAAACTAAAAATAAGAACAACATGCTCTGAAACTCAAAACATGACTTCTCAATTAAAACTTTCAGTTAAAGTACAACTAAAAAAATTCAATACATAAACTCAAACTAAAACAAATAAAATACTCTCTTCTTTTTTTTCTTGTCTTCCCCAAAACAGAGGAGGCTCTGTTTTTCTTTTGAACAGCACTCTAATCTTGGCACGCCCGAACACTCCTTCCCCTGTTTCTTTGGACAAACCGATGGAGCCAAACTCCTTCTTCTTCCTTCGACCAGCCAGCCACCACCCCAACCGAGCTCTCCTTCTCCTCCGACTCTCGGCCTCAACCCCCAACCAAGCACCTCTGTTCTTTGGCCTTCACCCGCACACCGAGCTCTCCCCCTCTTCTCTTCCTCCTTCTCCTTTTATAGCCGCGGACGGACGCCTGATGCGGAAGGGAGATGGCAGACGCGGTGAGGACGCGGGGAGGAGTCGATCACGGACACGGTGGAGAGGGGCTGGCCGCGGGATCGACGGGGTGACTTGGAGGGATCACGGAATGCTTGATTCGTGGAGAAGATTGGACGCTAATCCGCTCTGTGAACGCGGATGGATGAAGCCGGAGGGAGCTAATCGATGGCTCACGGACGGCTGGGATTGGGACCGGACGCGTCATGGGCGACAGCAGAGGCGGAGGAGCTGCCAACGGACGCTGGGATTCCGGGATTAATGGCATGAATGGAAGAAGATGAGATGGATTTCCTTCTTTGGGTGCCGGATTGGGGCATTCGTGGCACAGGAGAGCTGGCAGCGACGCTTGGATGCGGAGGAGAAGATCACGGAAGAGCTGGGATTTGGGACGGATGAGCTTGGATCACGGCTGGATCACAGGGTCGCTGGACGGTTGCAGAGGAGGATTTGGAGACACCTTGCAGCTGGGATGCGGCTTCGCCAGCGAACGCGATGGACGATCGCGTGGAAGACGGGGACGGCTGCTGATGGCGGAATACTCGGGGAAGAGCTGGAATCGCGGTTGGGCTGTGGTTGGCACGGTGGCTGGCACGGATGCGGGAGCTTGGATGCTTTGATGCGGCTACGATCCGGTGGAGGATTTGGAATGTGTTTTGCCCTCCTGAGATGGGAGCTGGGAGACACCAAGTTCCGTCCGATCAGTCATATAGATATAGTATGATATGAAATTTGGCTTGTAGACGGGTCATCTATTCTGGCTCGAGGTCAAGTGCAATTCTTTCAAGTCATGGGTCACCCAGCACCTTATAGTTATGATATAGCCAATTTAGATTTGCCCAAAATTATTTTCCAAAAGCACAAAAGAAATGGACCCGATTCGGACCCAAACCCGACTCGGATCCGAACCCGACTCGGACCCGATTTGAAGTCAAATTTGTACTCAATGTGCATTTTATCTCTGATTTATACTAATCTATGTTAAACCCAAATATAATATTAATCCAGTGAATTTATCATTATCGGTTAACAATAACATTAATTTTAGTAACATGTAGGTCGCACTTTTGTTCTCTCATCACGCACCATAGATTTGGTGCCCAGATCAAGCTTGCCGAACCTTCCTGCATGCTGGTTGAACCCAAAAGAACACGAGGATTCTCGTCGCCAAGTCCTGAAGCATGGGCCGCATGCAGAAGATTTTATTGCTGATGCCCTCAGTCAAAATTCATATGTTCTAACTCTTTTGAATGTTGAGGTAATGGGGTTTGCCAATCTAAAATTTTTGTACCCCTCTGAAGTATATTTTCAGCCCATATATGCAGAAGTTTCAGCAGTGGATCAGTGGCATCATTCAGAATTTTTGACCCATGATTGCTTTCTTTTATGTGTCCCGGAGACCTCACTTGGTGATCATATTGTTCGAGAGGTCCATGGAGGAGACCTTGGTGGTCACTTTGGCTACGTCAAAACAGTTACCATGGTGGAGGATAAGTTCTATTTGCCGACCCTGTGCAAGGAAGCAAACTTTGTGTTGATGTGATTGAGTGTTGAATGCAGAAATTTTCAGAAGCTTCAACCTTGCCAAGTCGAATTCTTCAAGGTGCTGAAGTGGATGGGACCCAAGGCCTTTGTGCTCAAGTTACCAGATGATTTGCAGGTTAGCCCCATCTTCTATGTTGAAGAGTTGCAGCCCTATGATGCTCACTATGTTGAAGATGAAGACATCCCATCTGTACCATCTTCACTTCTTCGACGATCAGCCCCGACGGACATCATTGAGGACATCCTAGTTGTTCAGATAGTGTCCACCCACCGAGGAGGATATCAGAAGTTTTTCATTGGAGGACCGACTAAATTCAGATCGCTCATGATTAAAGATGGAGGAAGTCCAACAGCTGAACCCAAACTTCCACAAGCTCTATCAGTTGTGAAACTCGACGGAGTCGAGTCTTTTTTCCAGAAGGGGGGAATTGATGCAGGAGCATGAGCCCAAATCATAATGGATGTACGTCGAGTTTGGATTCTTGCTTGGGAGTGCCCGAAAACACATTGGGTTCGTAATTTCTAGCATTTAATTGGATTGAGTCTATTTTATTTTGGTCACATTGAGTCCTTTTATTTTGGGTTTATTTGAGTTCTTATTTTGGGTTTGCAATTTGCTGATTTATGTTTGTAATTGAATGCCAAGTGGCATCAAAAGAGTCCATGTTATGCAAGGATTGAGTCAAGTCATATTGGGTCATGTGTGGAGAATTTAATTTAGTCGTATGAGTGAAATTGAGTCCTTATGTGAGAGGATTGAGTCTATGTGTTTAAGATTGAGTCCTTATAATTGAGTGCCATTAAGAAGGATTCCTAATGCCGTGAAGATCATCACTCATCACGTGGAGAAGTTCAACCATGAAGATCTCTCACATGTGGAAGAAATTCAGAGTTCAGATCCAGTTGAAATCCGTGATAGATTAAACACCATATGGTATTTTGAAGATTTTGAAAGCTATAGAAGTCTGATTAAGTTGATTCAAATTTTGTTGGAAAGTAGACATCCGTAGCTTTCCAATGACTATAAGAACATAGAATTTGGAGATCAGATGACATTTGAAGAGTCTCCCGAACTTCATGCTGATGTTGGTACTCGAGAAGGTGTTTGAGTAATGGTGCGGTTGGGGTTTCCTGCTCCTAATCTCCAACCCACACACCATGAAGGGTTGACACTTGTCCAACCTTTAGTTGGCAAGTTGTTTAGGAAGTTTATCATTAGATTTGAATTTTAAAAAATGTCCTTATCTGATTTTGAGTCTAAGTAAATCTGTTTGTAACTTCCAACCTCTTTCTCTTTATAAGAGGAGGTTTTGATGAATGAAATGATATCAAATTTATTTGAAAAAAAATCTAGAGATTTGTGAGAGAGAGACCATGAAAAGAAGGGCTCTTTTCCAGCCATTGGTGAAACAGTGGAGAGAAGAAGATAAAGGTGAGACGCCCCAACCTTCTCCTCAAATTCTAGGAACCTAGGGTGTGAGACTCAACCTAGTTTCCTTAGTTATCCTTTAGAAATAAAATCCAAAAAAAAAAAAAAATACTCCATTGTTCCCTCACATCCACAAGAGCTTCCAACCTTCATATTCTTCAGAAAAATCTACGTTCATATAGCCAACATATTGATCATCAAATCGGGTTCAGACTAGTTCCTTTTGGTGTACCGATTGTGCCCTAGTTCTTCCGTCACCAACCTATTAGAAATCCTGATTAAATTCAAGTAAAGTTTCTTCCATCCTCTTTAATACTTCACCCCTTTCAGAATCCATCTAATACTCAAAAAAACTCTCAAGCCATCAGACCTTATATTGATCAATCCAATCGGTTCGAATTGATTCCTCTCAACGAATCCAATTGCAATCTAGAACCGCCCAACGCCAACCTTTCTTTGGAGCCAATTGCTGCCAATTCAAATCAATTTTTCCAACCCATCCTCTTTCTTCTTCCTTCCACCACAAAGAACCCTAGCCTCCATTGCCATTGCTTAGAAAAAAAAAAGAGAAGAAAGATTCAGCCATCCTCAAAGAAGAAAAAAAATCTGCAGCCCACCCCGATTGCGTCACGGAAGCAGAGGCGGAGGAGGGGTGCTACGGATTCTTTGCTGGGAGGAGAATGTGAAAGGCTGGATTATGGGAGGAAGGAGAGGGCGGACGTGATTTGTGAGGCGGACGCTTGGGATTTCAAATCCGAAAGAGAGCAGGACTGCCGGTGATGCGTGGGATGATTGCTCGCGGATGCTGGAACTCGGAAGATGCCGATGATGAAGCGGAAGAGGAAGACGGATCCAACGGTTGGCTGGATCACGGCGGAGGCTGGAGCCTGCTTTGACGTGGATGAGGCGGACGGGCACGGGATCTGATCTAGAAAGTGATCCGTGGAAGATGGACGGCCGTGATGCACTGCGGGAGGAAGAAGAAGAACAGTGAATAGAGTATATTTTTCGTAACACTGTTCATATGAACTGTGTTTTCACGTAACACTGTTCATATGAACAGTATCATCTCGGAATATTGTTCATATGAACAGTGATTTTAGCATGAATAGTAATTTCAGGAATGAATAGTATTTTCAGCTATTCTTCATGGGATTGGAGGTTAAAAAGTTCTTTTTCTTTGTGATGAAGTGAGAGTGGGAATCTCTATTCCGGAAGAGTACAGGTGCTAATCCGGAAAGAAGGAAACGCGAGGATCATTGGGAGATTGCACGCAACCTCGGATGTTTGGGTGCCAATGTGCTCGATCAGATCATGGCAGGATTGGGCCTACGCGGTTTGGGGCCATGATGCATCCCTCTAAACCCTACCAAATGCACATTTAAACTTTAATTTATACTAACCTATGCCAAACAAAAATATAATATTAACTTAGTGATTTTATCGTTATATGTTAGCAGTAATACTAATTTAAGCAGCGTGTAGATCGTACTTTTGTGCTCTCATCAAAAGACGACCAGTAGAAACCACATTCTAGCACTTTTCTCGCCATCTTCTTAGCTCCAAAATGACCTCCACATGCATAAGAATGACAAAAGGTGAGAATAGAAATAATTTCATTTTCAGGAATGCACCTTCTTATCATTTGATCTTCACAATGCTTCCATAAGTATGGGTCATCCCACACATAGTATTTGGCATCACTCTTGATCTTATCTCTTTGAGCCTTAGACAAACCAGAAGGTAACATATTAGTAACCAAATAATTTACAATATTTGCAAAACAAGGTAATGTCACACTTGCGGAGAACAATTGCTCATCAGGAAACATTTCCTGCAGACTAAGTTCATCCTCCACATGAACTAAACGACTCAAATGATCTGCGACACAATTTTCTATCCGTCTTTTGTCTTTAATCTCCAAATCAAATTCACTTAAGAGACGTATCCACCTTATTAATCTTGGTTTTGCCTCTTTCTTCATCATCAAATAATGAAGAACTGCATGATCAGAGTAAACAATGACTTTAGTACCAAGCAAATAAGATCAAAACTTTTCTAAAGCAAAAACAACAACTAAAAGTTCTTTTTCAGTAGTAGAGTAATTTCTCTGAGCATCATTCAAAGTTCCTGAAGCATAATAAATAGCATGAGATGCTTTTCCAATTCTTTGACCCAAAACAGTGCCTACTACAAAATCACTTGCATCGCGCATTATCTCGAAAGGAATGTTCCAATCAGGGTGCTGGATAACTGGGGCAGAGGTCAAAAGTTCCTTCAACTTATCAAACGCCTTTTTACACGCCTCATCGAATTCAAAGGCCACATTCTTTTGCAGCAACTTGCATAAGGGTAATTTTACTTTGGAGAAGTCCTTGATGAATCTTCAGTAAAAACCTGCATGTCCAAGAAAAGAACAAACTTCCCGCACATAAGTGGGAGAAGGTAAAGATTGAATAATATCAACTTTAGCTCTATCTACCTCAGTTCTCCTAGAGGAAACAACATGACCCAAACTATACCTTGTTCAACCATAAAATGATATTTTTCAGAATTTAACACAAGGTTAGTTTCTATGCATCTTTGAAGAACAAGTGTAAGGTTATGCAAATAATTATCAAAAGGGTCTCCATAAACTGTGAAATCATCCATAAAGACTTCTATGATATGCTCAGTATAATCTAAAATAATGCTAACCATACATCTTTGGAAAGTGGCTGGGGCATTACTGAAAGTGAATCCTAGGTTCTTCGGTATTAAGCATGCTGAATTTTTTTTTTTAAACCATGGCTGAACCTGATCGGATTGCCTACATACCCCTTCACAAGGGGGATAAACCCATACATAGTTCTTTTTAAATTTCAAAAATGCAGCGAAAAAATCGAATCAAACAATTTAATTCATGCATCCTTACAAGATTAAATCTAGAAATCAGCATTGTAAGAGCACATAGGATTATGCCGGAATCGTTTAAACAATTATGCTAAAACTTTATGCATGATTAACTATCAGATCTGAAAGGTAAACACTTTATTCCGATTAATCTCCGAATATCCATCGAATGGATTCTGGAGATAACTCCGTGTGGAGCCCCAAAGGAGGGTAAAACCTCGAAGAACCGGACCTAGACCTTGACTCCAAAATAAAAGATTAATATAGAATTAATATCTTTTATGATGGAAGAAACTTGTGGATCTGATCTTTGACCTCGCAGCCACACACACGAATGGCCTCTACGAGAAGTACACGTGAAGCCCTAGGTAGATTGTCTTCCGCGGGAGTGTTATCTCGCGCAGGAATGTTGCAATGGCTGAAGCTTTCTCCTTCTAAACACTCAACCTTTGATTGTTATTTAAGGATGGAGGATGGACGTGAGAAAGAAGGAGAAGAAGGGATGGAGTCCCTCAGAGAATTTTTTTCAGAATTTTCTAAAACATCTAAATATTGTATATCTTGAACCTTAGGCATGGGGATCTTTTATAGCCAAAAGAACCCCCACGCCTCACACCTAATTTAGCCAATTGATTTGGCTGATAAAATCCTCAAAAAAAATTTTTGATTTGAAAGCTAAGAGGAGATAAACATATCCAAATTTTGTGCATTTTGGATCTCTAAAGGATAGGAATTCATGCATCCAAAGTTCAGTCGTAGACCACCCTATTTCATGCACCATGCAATCCCTACAAATTAGGAAATTCATCTAAATCTTTTTAGGAAGATTTGAGGTGCCATTTTTATATAAAATATAGCCCCACGCCTCCTCTCTTCTCATGCCAATTTTTAGCCAAAAATAAGGAGGATAGGCATGGAAAATATTGGGGATAAATCAAGGTATCATTCTTCTCCAAGAAGATAAGGATGGGTTCCTAAAATTTAAGGATTCTTCTTCTTATCCAATTCTAATTATTTGGACTCATAATCCTCATCAAATAAGGTCTTCTAATTGATTTGGATTAATCCCAATCCAATTGGATCAAGCTCAATCTTCTTGGGTTGAACCCAATCCAATTAGGTCAAACCCTGATGCTGCCCAAATTGAATCCTATTCAATTTGGCTCAACATAAGCCCAATTACTCAATCAAATTGAGTTCATTAGCAATCTAATTGCTAATTAATCCTCCAATAATTTAATAATTATTTTAATGTAACTTTTGCTTAGGATAATTTATCAATCGAATTGACCAAATTACCCCTAAATGATTTTTAATCATCAATCAGCCATTTGATCAACCTAGAAACTTCTATGCATGTGACCTCATAGGTTCGAACCTATGCCGGTAGCACAAGAACAACTTTTTATACTAATCGAAATGACCATCTAGCAATGGTACCCGACATCTGGATAGGCCGAATGATTGCAAAGCAACATTCAAGAACCCTTGGACTATGGTTACCGTATAATTCATCCCTTTGACTCCTAATGCCAGGATGACTTAGAGCTCACTGTCAACCCTATAATTAGTATATCCATTATGTGATTAACTTTAGATATCCCGTGACTCCTCACTGGGATTATCCTGGCTGAGGTTTAGCTAAATTAATCACAAGATATTATCTTCTATTTTTGGAAGGGGTCAATTCCATCTTGACTCACAACTGACTACACAAGTACTTGACTGCACCCAGTGACTTTCCGTCACTGAATTAAAAATTCAGATAGTCCGGTACCAAAGTACAGTGAGTTGCTTGCTAGTCACAGATTGCGGTCTCAGGTCAGAGAGCCAAACTTATACCCATATCCACTCGGAACTTCTCTTGATAGTATAGCATTCCGAAATTGGTCACGTTCAGTGAAATGTACTCCTACACTTCACCTGTGTAGCATACCAGTGTCTCCACACTCCTTGGTTAAGAGGACAATCAATGTATATGTCACACAACGACCTAATCTCGATAATGCTGTCGTCCTAGTAACAATATATCATTTGGTCGCGAACTGGTTTAAGGACTCGAAGATAAATCCTCCTTTATCATCAATAAGTCCTAAGGACTTCATCATATAAGAGTTAATTTGAAGATGTAAAATGATGAATAATGCCAAATAACACTTTATTTAATTTGTCAATTCATTTACAAAACTCAATCATCAACATGCTGACGATTGACATTTAGGATACAAATCCCAACAACTCCCACTTAGCCTAATGCCAATCGGCACAGTATCTAATACCCATCCTTAAGAGTAAAGATATAATCCGACGCGCTCTTGCTATCATCTCGATCTAACTGAAAACTGGAATCAGTATAACCTTCAAGTTTCAAGTCAGAATCACCATAGACAAGCCACTGGTCCTTAGTATTTCTCAAATACTTAAGGATAGCTTTTACAACCTTCCAGTGGTTGCTACCTGGATCAGACTGGTATCTACTCACTACTCCTAGTGAGTATGCCACGTCTGGTCTAGTACATGTCATGACATATAGATCCCACTACCGAAGTATATGGAATTCTATCCATACTCTCTCTTTCTTGAGGTATTGTCAGACAATCCCTCTTAGAGAGGTTAATTCCATGGTCCATCGGAAGATAGCCTTTCTTGTAATTAATCATACTGAACCTCTTTAGTATAATATCAATGTATGTGGATTGGGATAATCCAAGCAATCTTCTAGATCTATCTCTATAGATCTTCATCCCTAGGATGTAAGATGCTTCTCCCAAATTCTTCATGGCAAATTGAGATGATAGCCAAATTGTAATGCAGGAATGTCATTCCCGATTAGAAGAATGTCATACACATACAAAACAAAAAATATAATAACTGAACCATTTGCCCATTTATAAATGCAAGGTTCCTCTTCATTCTTAATGAAGCCATACGATTTGATCACCTTATCAAATCGTATGTTCCAACTCCGTGAAGTTTTCTTTAATACATAAATGAATTTTTGAAACATGCACACCTTAGACTCATTTGCAGATATAAAACTTCAAGTTGCATCATATACACTTCCTCTTCTAAATCTCTATTTAGAAAAGCGGTCTTTACATCCATTTGCCAGATTTCATAATCTAAATGTGCTGCTATCGCAAGCACAATCCGAATGGTCTTGAGCATTGCCATGGAAGAAAACGTCTCGTCATAGTCAATACCATAACATTGACGATATCCTTTGGCAGCCAGATGGGCTTTTATAGGTCTCAACCTGACCGTCTGCTCCCCGTTTCCTTTTAAAAATTCACTTACACCCTATGGGTTTAATCCTTTCAGGTGGATCAACTAATGTCCATACATCACTGACCTTCATGGATTTCATTTCAGATTGTATGGCTCCTAGCCATTTATCAGAGTCATACCTCTGCATTGCATACATATATGTGATCGGATCCTCGTCGTTTTCATCAAGCTCGACCGGATCACTGTCCCGGACCAAAAAATCATAGTATTTGTCCAGATGACGTGGTACTCTATCTGATCGCATTAATGGTGCATCTAAGATGGGTTCTGGATCTGATCTAATCAAATCTGACTCAACTGGTTCAGTAGATGGTGTCGGGTTTTCTACATGTTGAACTTCCCTAAGTTCAACATTAGAGTTATGTTCCTTCACAAAGGAATTCCTTCTCTAAGAAAATAGTTCTATTGCTTACGAACAACTTTTGTTCTTCAACAAAGTAGAAATAATATCCTTTAGTTTCTTCAAGATAACTAACAAAGAAATATTTGTCAGACTTGGGTTCAAGTTTGTCTGTCTTCAAACATTTGACGTAAGACAGACACCCCCAAACCTTAAGGTGAGAGAGCATCGGCTTACGTCCAATCCACATCTCATATGGTATTTTATTTACAGACTTACTTACCTTATTAAGAATGTAACAAGCTGACTCAAGTGCATATCCCCAAAAAGATATGGGCACACTTGCAAATCCCATCATGGATCGAACCATATCTAATAGGGTTCGATTTCTCCTTTCTGATATATCGTTATACTGTGGTATACCAGGAGAAGTCCATTGGAAGAGAATTCCATTCTCTCCTAAATATGTCAAAAACTCATTGGAAAGGTATTCGCCTCTCCGATCTGATCGAAGAGTTTTAATACTCTTTCCAGTTTGTTTTTCTACTTCATTACGATACAATTTGAATATTTCAAATGCTTCAGATTTTTGTCTCATTAAATAGATATAACCATACCTTGAAAATCGTCTGTGAAAGTAATGAAATATGCATGTCCACCTTTGGCATCTGTACTCATTGGCCCACATACATCAATATGTACAAGGGTCAATAAGTCATTGGCTCGTTCACCTTTTTCAGTAAAATGTGACTTAGTTATTTTACCAAGAAGGCATGATTCCCACGTTGTTAATGATTCACAAGCATTAACATTGAGGATTTCCTCTTTACTTAACCTGTTCATCCTGTTCTTGTTAATATGACCAAGCCTATGATGCCAAAGGTAGATATCCGTGACATTATCTATTCTAGGATGTTTATTGGACTTGTAAATCATATGAACAGGCTGTGATAAAATATAAATACCATTACTCAGAATTCCATTCATTACAGCAACACCATTCCAAATGACATTGCAATAATCCTTTTTTTATTGATATTTCATAACCATTTTTGGCCAAAAGTCTTACAGAAATGACATTCAATAAAAAACTTGGACAATAGTGACAATCACTAAGGACATTTACATGAGAGCTGAATAAAAGTTTAAGAATTTCTGAAGCTTGAACTGGAACAGCTCTTCCATCTCCAACATTCAGAAATCTTTCTCCTTCTTCAAACCTCTCACTGACTTATAGTCCCTGCAACGAATTGCAAATGTTAAAAGGACTACCAGTATCTAACACCCAAGTCGAATTATCATAAATAGAAAAATTGCAAGGTGTTATCATATAAGTACCTTGGTTGGCAACTGATTGCCCACTTTTCTTAGGCCTGTTTGGATCAAGGGATGCAGTATAAAGAGGACAATTCCTCTTCCAATATTCTAGCTTCTTGCAGAAGAAGTGATCTGCCTTACTCTAATCAGCCTTTTTCTTCTTTATCTGACTAGGCTGAGCATGATGCACCTTTTGTTTTTTTATTTTTCTTTTTCTCTTTCTTAAAGGGACGACCCTTGAAAGATCCTCCCACTAAGTTCATCGTCTTCTTTAGAAGTTGGTGATCATTCTCAAACGTCTGTAGTAACCCCAATAATTGGTGATAATTCACTACAGGTTTCGTCATACGAAAATGAGTGAGAAAGGGACGGTATGATACAGGCAATGAGTTTAGTATGGCATCCTTCTCCAATTGATCATGAAGGAGAAAGCCAAGAGAGCTTAGATGCTCGATCAACTCAATCATGTACAGTACATGATCAGTTACCAAGGTTCCATCTTTCATTTGGATGCTGAAGATGGCACAACTGGTTTTGTGCCTCTCAACGTCGTCGGAAACACCGAATGATTCATTCAATACTTGAATGATGTCTTCCGGCTGCGCATTCTCAAAACACCTACTAAAGTCATCATTCATTGCAGCAAGCATAATGCAACAGATTATGATACGATCACTGAGCCACTTCTGATAAGTGTCTCTGACCGTACCCCGCGCATTAGCAGTGGGCTGCTCAGGTGCTGGATCCGTTATAACATAAAGGATCCCTATATTCTCTAACACAATTTTTAGTTTTCTATACTAATTATTAAAGTTGGGACCAATCAACTTGTCATTATCCAATAATGAGTGAAGTGACAAACTTGTGGCCATTTCTGCATAAATTTTTTTTTTGGCTATTAGTATATGAATTGACTAAACACAGTAGACTTTGACTTTAGTCTAAAGATACTTCCACTATTTTATACAAATTGATAGCCTCTACCTCCAATTTGAAAAATTACTCTTAATTCTTTAGTGGGCATTAGAACCCAATAGATCGCATATAGGCCCGAGCGTGGCTCGGCCAACCCATATGCACCTATTTGTAGGTTCTTAACCAATTGCTTCAACAAGCAACTTCTAGTGATGATTTTGCCCTAGATTCTTCGGCAGGCGTGTGGCGCCTCCACCGAATACCCTAGTTAGGTCCAACCATTAAATAATAGGATTCAGTCTCATCAACTAATAGACGACCAAGCCCGAGTGTGGCTCAGCTCACCTGACCGTCTATTGAAGGTACACTTAACTCATCATATATTGAATGACAATTCCAATACTTGATAAGTACCAGGCGTGTCGCGCCTCCAATAATTATCAAAACATTGCATCCATTATCATCCAACTTAATAGGAGGCTATGACCTAGTTATCCCCATAACCATTTCATTTTAAGGACCTAATAATTTCAAAGGATTTCATAATTAGAATAGATGAGAAGATCCGATTAGTCTAATTTCTTCCACTAACTTCACCAAATCAGATTAGACTCAAACTGGTTAAGAAGGCACCTAAATCAGTCAAACTGATTTTCCTTATAGGCATGGGCTAACTCGAATCATTAAGTGATCCAATCAAAATGTGATTGACCATGTCGGCCAGGTAAGTGAGATCGGTGGAAGGGATATATCATTAACTCGACAAACACGAATCAGTGCGAGTAGCTCCCAATTAAAAACCATCGATCGAGTCTGCCAAACTTACCTTAGACACCGACTGGTTAATCAATTTTGATTTGATCACTCAAATGACTCGGGCTTTACCTCTGAGCCTAAATCAAGTTCCATTTTGGTCTAATCAAATACATGTAATTGATCAATCTACAACTATTGTATTTGACCTAGAGTTTTTTTGACCTAATATAGTTACTATTTAATTAAATTTGATCAATTAACTCTAATTAGACCATATTTGATTCTAACCCTAGGTATAAACCAATCCTAAGAACTTGATTTGAGCTAACCCATATGCCCCAAAAATTATGCAATGTCAATTAATTGAGTTACAATTCTATTTCATAACACTTAATTCTCAATTAAGTTTAGACTTATGAAAGTTTTGATCATTGCATATTTCTTTTTAATTATATATTAATTACAATTTTTAGTTCTTAAAACTTATTTTTAGATCTGAGTATTTGTAATTAGTCATATGTAATCAGATTTAATTCATGTTAAAGTCATTATGTTTTATATTGATGCATCACATATACATAACTACATGAATTAATTCAAACAACATACATATTATGTAATTTTTTTTTTAATTTTCTGATTTGATTTATTCTTTAAAATTAGAGATCAATTGAATCATTAATTTAATTTAGATCTAATCTAAATAATATTATGATTTCAGATTTGTTTATATTACAAATCTTAACACAAACATGCATCATATGCATTCAAAATTTCAGATCTAGTTAATCATGCATAATCAGCCATTAAATCAATCATAAAAAATACTTTAGATCTAATTTAAGCATGTTTATGATTTCAGATTTAATTTCAAGAATTAAAACATAAAAGTTTAAACACGAATCTGGCTCTGATACCACTAAAAGTGAATCCTAGGTTCTTCGGTGTTAAGCATACTGAATTTTTTTTTTTAAATCATGGCTGAACCTGATCGGATTGCCTACGTACCCCTTCACAAGGGGGATCAAGCCATACGTAGTTCTTTTTATGTTTCAAAAATACAGCAGAAAAATAGAATTAAATAATTTAATTCGTGCATGCTTACAAGATCAAATCTAGAAATCAGCATTGTAAGAACACATAGGATTATGCTGGAATCGTTTAAACAATTATGCTAAAATTTTATGCATGATTAATTATCAGATCTGAAAGGTAAACACTCTATTCCGATTAATCTCCGAATATCCATCGAATGGATTCTGGAGATAACTCCGTGAGGAGCCCCAAAGGAGGATAAAACCTTGGAGAATCGGACCTAGACCCTGACTCAAAAAAAAAAAGATTAATATAGAATTAATACCTTTTATGATGGATGAAATTTGTAGATCTGATCCTTGACTATGCAGCCATGCACATGAATGGCCTCTATGAGAAGTACACGCGAAGCCCTACGTAGATCGTTTTCTGTGGGAGTGTTAGCTCACGCAGGAACGTTGCAATAGCTGAAGCTTTCTCCTTCTAAATACTCAATCTTTGATTGTTCTTCAAGGATATGGAGGATGGATGTAAGGAAGAAGGAGAAGAAGGGATGGAGGCCCTCAGATATTTTTTTCAGAATTTTTTGAAATATTTAAATATTGTATATCTTGAACCCTAGGCATGGGAGTCTTTTATAGCCAAAAGAACCCCCCACACCTCACACCTAATTTAGCCAATTAATTTGGCTGATAAAATCCTCAAAAAATTTTGGTGATTTGGCAGCTAAGAGGAGATAAACATATCCAAATTTTGTATATTTTGGATTCCTAAAATAGGAATTCATGCATCCAAAGATCAGTCATAGACCACCCTATTTCATGCGCCATGCAATCCCTACAAATTAGAAAATTCATCTAAATCTTTTTAGGAAGATTTGAGGTGCCATTTTTATAGAAATTATAACCCCATGCCTCCTCTCTTTCATGCCAATTTTTGGCTAAAAATAAATAGGATAGGCATGGATAATATTGGGGATAATTCAAGGTGTCATTCTTCTCCAAGAAGATAAGGATGGGTTCCTAAAAGTTAGGGATTCTTCTTCTTATCCAATTCTGATTATTTGGACTCATAATCCTCATCAAATAAGGTCTTCTAATTGATTTGGATTAAGCTCAATCCAATTGGGTCAAGCTCAATCTTCTTGGGTTGAACCCAATCCAATGAGGTCAAATTCTGATGCAGCCTAAATTAAATCCTATTCAATTTGGCTCAACCTAAGCCCAATTACTCAATTAAATTGAGTTCATTAGCAATCTAATTGCTAATTAATCCTCCAATAATTCAATAATTATTTTAA
This sequence comes from Phoenix dactylifera, assembly GCF_009389715.1. Classification (NCBI taxonomy): domain Eukaryota; kingdom Viridiplantae; phylum Streptophyta; class Magnoliopsida; order Arecales; family Arecaceae; genus Phoenix; species Phoenix dactylifera. The sequence goes on along the minus strand of NW_024067787.1, from coordinate 501,599 downwards.
TGCAACTTTTGTTTAGGATAATTTGTCAATCGAATTGACCAAATTACCCCTAAATGATTTTTAATCATCAATAAGCCGTTTGATCAACCTAGAAACTTCTATGCATATGGCTCCATAGGTTCGAACCTAATTCGGTAGCCCAAGAACAACTTCTTGTACTAATCAAAATGACCATCTAACAATGGTACCCGATGTTAGAAGTATGCCCTAGAAGCCAATTTGGCTGACGCATTATTTTATTCTAGGATATAATTTTGTACTTGACTATTTATTATTGAATAAATAAAAGGTATCTTTTTCATTCATGTTCTTATGTGTCCATGAATCGTCCAAGAAATTAATAAGATGATGACGCATATTCTCAAGAGTTGAGAATTTGAGGCATGTGCCATTGGTGATTAATTCCTGAATTGCTCCTGATCGATGGATCATCACGAGGACGGTGATTGATCTGCTGAGATTAGTGTACATATTGCTTTCTTTGATGGACGAGTCTTGAGTCCACAGTGTAGGGACACTGGAGCAATTGTGCAAGTGCTTGTTAGAGAATAAGGGTACTGAGCGTGACCAACACAAAAAGTCACTTGGATGTCTATCCACTCGTCAGTGACTTGCTTGATGTTGCAGTAGTGTGACTGGTCCTTTGACTTGCGATGCTTCGGCTACTCACAGTGAGGTTATTGTAGTTTGACTGCACAAATACATGGTCTCTAGCCAAATGGGTCCATGCAGTGTAGATTGGCTGCAGTAGGTTCACTGTAGGAGTAGGGTATGCATCTACAAGGAATCTATCGACCTTGATAGATAAGGAGAGATCCTATGTGATTTATAAGACTGAGTTCGTAAAACCTCGACCGGGGCAGATTGCATAGTGGAGAAAGAGTTCTCCGCTCTCAAACTTAAGTCGAATAAATCTTGACATATGACAGACGAAGGGGTTTGACGAGTTATCCATGACCTCCGTCTTGTAGGGATCTACGATAGAAGGACTGTATCACATGATAACTGCACCTAGAGGTTCATCATTCTATTCTGCTGGGTAGCCACTACATGCTGCTAGGTGTCACTGGTGGATGGTGGGACTCATAGGGATTATCTTGATGATCGATAAACCCTAATGAGTAGAGTTGGAATCGTTCCGACCCATTGAAAGGAGTTTTCAATGATATTGTGATAGAGATCACAATATATCTCACTACCAGTCAGAGTAGAACCTATGGGGTCACACACACTAGAGGCATTGACCGATCTGATGGTTGAATCGTGATTAGGAATCACAAGTAATCAATTCGATTGATAATAAGTTGAAGAAGGAACAAAGGGAATTAATTAATTGGACTTGAAACAAGAGTCCTACTTGGAGTTGGATTCTTGGAGTCCTAATTGGATTAGGACTGGGATTCCTACTTGGACTGGGATTCCTACTTGGAGTAGGACTAGGATTCCTACTTAGAGTAGGATTCCTACAATCCTAATTAGATTAGGAGTTTTGAATTAAATTTGGATTCCTACTTGGAGTAGGATTTCTAGAGTCCTAATCGGATTAGAACTTGGAATTCAAATCAGAGTCCTAATTAGGTTAGGACTAAAATTAAATAAGTCCTAATTGGATTAGGGTTCTTAAGTCCTAATTAATTATTAATCTAATGAATCAACATGACTCCTAATTGGGTTAGGATTGAAGAGTTCAATTAAGTCATGGTTCATTCAAGTTCTAATTGGATTAGGACTAGCATAGATTGAACCCAATTGATTCATGATTTGGTTAAGACCTAATTGGATTAGGACTTAGCCATAAGAGGGACACCTAATCCTCCTTATAGGAGGATTAGGGCATCACAAGAAGGAGGGGATCACGCCCCTCCTCCTTCTCTTCTTGGGTGCGGCAAGAAGGAGGGCCGGCGCCCTCATGATTAGGCATCAAGGGCTCCTAATTTGTAGGAGCCCTAGATCCCTTTAAAAGGAGGTGAAGGGAGGCGCCCTAGGGCATGTGAAAAGCCCTCTTGTTGCCCAGTAGATACAACCCAAGAGGGGGGGTGAATTGGGTCTTTTAAAACTTTTGTACTACTTCTAAAACTTTTCAATTAATTATGCTAAGTTGTATAGATGCACAGTGGAATTTAAACTTAGCAACAGTTTGATTTATTGAATGAGACTTGATTAAGTAAATTAATTATGCTTGCAACTAAAGGATGCACGGATAAGAGTTAAGCAAGCAATTTATCTAAGTAAGTAGGTGAGCAAGTTAGACAATGACAAAAAGCATCACAAACACAACAAACATATAGTGGTTCGGTGCACCCCAGCACCTACATCCACTCCCCAAGACCTCTTGGGAATTTCACTATAATCCTCCAGATTACAGTCCGGTAGTTTTGCGAGTGCACTACCCAACTCGTTGTTTTACACCGGGCTAACAACGAACCCTACAATCCGGTAGTTTTTCGAGTGAACTACCCAACTCGTTGTTTTACCCCGGGCTAACAACGAACCCTACAATCCGGTAGTTTTTCGAGTGAACTACCCAACTCGTTGTTTTACCCCGGGCTAACAACGAACCCTACAATCCCCCAATTTTAACTTAGGCTTGGGACGCCTATCCCTTGTTCCAAGTCCCTTGACTGAAACAAGCTCAATGTTCAAACGTTTTACAAAAAATTTGAAAGCTCTTAAGAAGCAAATATAACAATGAGAAACAATAAAATCGGAAGAACCCTTTTTGCCGTTGGAAGCGTGGATGATGGTGGTTCTTCTGATGTGGATCACGTTGGCTTGAATGCGAGCTTTGATTGCCAAGTGGGAGTGAGTAGATGAGCTCGAAATCAGATGGGAAAGCTTGAATGCACTTGATTTCTCCTCTTGAAAGCTCTAACTCCCTTGAACCTCTTTTTCTTTCTTCTCTCTTGAATGATCTTGTGTTGGGTTGGTGAGAAGTTGTTGAGAAGCACTTAAGAGCTCCCTTTTATAGCCCAAAAAGCAAATATAGCCGTTAGACACAAAGATATGACCGTTTGAAATTTCAAATCTACCTGAAAAAGTTGTCAGTCGCGTCCCAGGCGCTCCGGGGACGTCTCCGCGCTTTATGGGGACGTCTCTGCTTGTTTGCGCTTTTTGCATGGGAACGACTCCGCTGCTTCGGGGACGACTCCGCGCTCCGGGGACGTCTCCGCGCTTTACGGGGACGTCTCCGCTTGTTTGCGCTTTTTGCATGGGGACGACTCCGCTGCTTCGGGGACGACTCCGCCGTTATATCTCCGAAAAACAAGTCTTCTGGAATTCTCTGAGAGAGTCGACTCCGCTTTTTCAGGGGACGTCTCCGGACGTGCCAGTTCTTCCTGTTTGTGCCAGAGACGTCTCTGAGACCATCAGGAGACGTCTCGGCTGTCCCTGATCTGTTTTCTTCATCTCAAAAATTCTTCAATAAATCCATAAAAATTATGGGAACTTGCCTAGACATTTCTTAACAAAATTCTTAATAAAACACATGAAATTCTCAATTAAATTGTTAAGATAAATGGTATTATACTCTAGTATTTTGTATTCATCAAAATCCATTAGGGGATCAACAATCTCCCCCTTTTTGATGATGACAAAACACTGAGTATATGCAAAATTCGAAATTTAAACATATACACAGTATTTGATCAGATATACAAGTCTAATGTTTTGATTAGAGCTAGATACAATGTGCATAATTCAAAATAGTCAATTTTCAGTTCTATCCTTATGCATAAAATTGATCTTAATAGCTCTTGAGCAATTTTAGCAGATCAACTGAATTTGAATCAAGTTAAAATGAAATATTGATGCTAAAGATAATTGAAGGCTAAGTTCTTTTTGACTCCCCCTTTCTTTTCCAGAAGGGCAATTATCTTAAAGCCAATATTCTTCAATTTTATCTTTTCTAATTCAACTTTGGAGTATGAATTTCGTATTTTGCATTCCATATTGGTTCTACTCCCCCTTTTTGACAAAAACTTGGAGTAAATGCAACACATAAAGCATTATGAGCATATACTCAGATATTTCTCCCCCGTTTTGACAACATCAAAAAGATAGTGAAACATTAAGCACAAAGATAAGAATGCTCAAGGCAATAATGTTAGAAAAATATAAATGAGCATAGATTAGAGCCATTTCGGATAATTTCAGAGCAAATTATGATGAGAGCACATCTAATGTGATTCCAAGGATAGTTTTCAACTCAAGTGTAGATGGAATCTTTCTTAAGTTAATTCAAGAAGTACCACAAATGATATTCAAGGAAAGCACGAATGGAAATCTAACATCTCTTCAATAATAAGTATGAAAGCTTGTTCATTTAAGATCTTTTGTCCAATATATTAAGTATTTTATCAACATGAGAGCAATTTAACTAATTTTCAGAGTATAAGAGCAGTATATTAAGTATGATTGCAAAGTTCTTTTATGGTGTAAAAATATTGTGACATAAATGCCAAAAACATGAATTCATGCAATTTATGATATATCTTAGAGCATACATAAAATTCAAAGCTTTGAAGGTTCTTATAAAGACTTTAATCCTTTAAAAAAGGAAACACATTTTGGTACATATAATAATGAATTGGCATAAAAATTGAAGTTCTAGAGAACAAGCCAATAAGAACTCATCAGTAAATTCCAAAAATTGGTTTTCTAAGAGATACTCAAGAAAATTCAACACATTATTCTTCCCCTTTTTCATTAAGTTAGAGGCTCTTAAGATCAACTGTTTGAATTGCAATTTGGTTCATGATTTATGCATAAGATATATTAACCAAATAATAAGCCTCAAGGTGTATCATAAAGATTTTCAGATTTAAATTTCAGATGATACATATTGGAGAGCATTAGGATCACTTTTCATTTAGTATGCTTTCTCTCTCCTTTAGTTATAGATTTATGCGATTAAGTTCCATAAGATCTCTCCTTCTGAGATTTTCTTTCTCTCCCTCAATTGATCATTCCATTTGAGAGTTTAAAATTTGAAGATAATGTTCAATAAAATTGTCAATCTCAAAAAAAATATATTTTCTATAAGTTTCAGCTTATTTTCATAAGACTCAATGTTTGAGATAAGACAACCTTTATAGAACTCATCACAAGGTATAAACTTATTATATAATTAAAGCAAGTCTTGCAATATAAGGAGGTTCATCAAAATCAATCCATAAAAATCAAGGTATGAGATACTGAATATCTAAGGCTCTCCCTCAAAAGATGCATTCTTCTTTAATCATTCTTTTCTATGATATCGAGAATGTAGAGTAATCTAGTATTATTCAAAATTTATAGCAATTACTCTTTCTAATCCTTCAAGAACAAGTTATGCTTTCTCTTAATCTTAGAGAAAACGTATAGAAATATTAATCAGAAAATGATTCATTTGAAGCTCAGTTTCTTTCAAAAGCATTTACATTTTCTTTCTTTTAGAATCGTTTGAGTGAGCTGAAATATTTCTAGCTTTAAGATCATTCACTCTATATATAAATTCTGATGGAAGTCTTTAAGAATGTAGGAGAGAAAAACATATAGATGATCATTGCTCTGATACCAGCAATGTATACATGAAACACAATAAATCTTTTTAATATCTAAATAAAATCATATATTTAGAAACATTTGTTCGCAATCAAGATCGTTGAAAAATACATCACTTAAACCAGTTTTAGTACATTTTAAAGATAAGAAATGATATGTTTCGGATGCGTATCGGAGCAATCAACCAAGGCATCAAAATTAATTCTGTTTTTCTTATGTTAAAGTTTTCATTTAGAAGTCATATTGAGTTATTCTCCTAAATGACACGATCATTGAAGCATATGACTAAGGTTACAAAGATGTAATGATATAAGCATTTTTAAGTTAAGTTTAAGCTTTTATACAAAATCAGATTCTGAATTTTCATAAGAATTTCCAAGAAGGATCTCAAAATTATAATTTGAGACATGTATCTTCTACATTGTAGCTCATCTTAAATTACCAAGATTGAAAACACATATTTCAATAACATTAGATCACTTTCAGAGTCTTTGTATTTAATATTGAGTTTCGATACAAAATGGAGGATATTTTAACAAGTATTAGGATATTATATATCAAAGTTAGGCAAGTTGAGAGATAGATCAAGATCAATTCATTTTGCCTAAATAGAGATATCTTTCTCTTCTTCTTTTTACAGATTTATTCAACTTTCAGATTTTAAAGATGATTGTGACCAACAAATCTGAAATTTCTTTTCAATAATACCAAAAAAAAATTTATGCAGTATTTCAAACATTCAATCAAATTATCCAACCATGAAGCATTACAAAATATTGAGAACCCATAATTCAAAACATCATGCCACATACATAATATATTATGTGTTAAGTCATGCATTAAAATATTAAGAAAAAGAATGTCAAGGATCAAAATCAATTCTTTTCAAATAAACTCTCCCTATATAATTTTGCACTGATTTCATCCTTAAAGTGTGTTTTCAAGTGATTAAAAATTTGACTTGATTCTTCTTATATACTTTCATTTACTTTGTCTTTCATTTTTAACTTTCTTATGCTCTATACTCTATTTGCTCCCTATCCGGTGGAGTTGGGAAGGGGCACGAGGTACTACCACTAGCCTCCCTCTTGTGCCATCCCTAATATGCCCTACACCGAATAGTTGGGTCAAATAGTGCCGGGTACTACCACTAGCCTCCCCATTGGCACCATCCCTATGATGAGCAATATAGAAATGTTAAAATATTTACTTCAAACTCTTCCTGTTTAGGTGTAATTAATTACGAATTTTATCCCTTCCAAAAGAATGCTCACACAAGTCTCACAAATGTGCCGAATATATTATGCTTGTTTTGCTTTTCCTTAAGATTGGAGTAATTGCCTTTACTTAGATTTTACTTCTCTTGAATAATATCCATTTTCTTTTCTTTATCTCTCTCTCTTTTTGTTATTCTCAAGTAATTTGCATGAAAGAGCAGAATAAGAAAATAATCTTATGTATCATATAGATGTATATCATGCAAACAACATTTTCATTGTGCTCAAGGATTCATAACTTCTCACAAGTTATTTTAAATCAAAATTTTAAGCATTTACTTGTGTATTTCATGGTTATGATATAGGCAATGAAATATTTTAGTTTGAGCAAACCATGAAACAATTGTCTAAAAGCATAAGTCAATTAATGCATATATAGACATGATGTCTAGAAATTAATATTTAAAGATTTTAATCATGCTACAATAAGATTTAAGTTATTGACTTTGCTTAGCTAATTTATGAGAGAGGTATCTAAAATTACCGATTCATTCTGCATTCTTCAAGTCAAATACCTACTAGATTTCTTATGTATGAACTTTTGGCTGAAGAAGGTCCTCTCTCTTGTTTGCATGTGAATGTTTATTATATCTGTTACGGGGGAACTTAGCCACCATGCCCCACGTGACCGGCACGCGCGCCCAGGAAGACTACGGCAGCCCCTTGATCCAGCAATCCGACCCCGAGTCGGACATCTTCGGCTCCGCAGCCCGACCCCGAGTCGGCAGCCCCTTGATCCAGCAATCCGACCCCTAGTCGGATATCTTCGGCTCCGCAGCCCGACCCCGAGTCGGCTGCCCCTTGATCCAGCAATCCGACCCCGAGTCGGACATCTTCGGCTCCGCAGCCCGACCCCGAGTCGGCTGCCCCTTGATCCAGCAATCCGACCCCCAGTCGGACATCTTCGGCTCCGCAGCCCGACCCCGAGTCGGCTGCCCCTTGATCCAGCAATCCGACCCCGAGTCGGACATCTTCGTCTCCGCAGCCCGACCCCGAGTCGGACATCTCTCGACAACGACAGGCTATTCCCCAGAGGCACGCCGCGGCCCTCTGCTCCACTACACCCAGCAACGGTCGTATCCGGCGCTGCTCCACGATCCCCTGTAACAGCCGTACAAAGCGGAGCTCCACTACGCCCTGTCATGGCCGTACCCAGCGCTGCCCCATGACGCCCTGTAACGGCCATGTCAGTGGCAGCTCCATCGTGCTACACGATGACCAACCCCCCAAAAGGACCCCCCAGCCTGGTATATATGCGGCTGGGGGGAGAAGGGGGAGGGTAAGCAAGAACTTCCAGAGCATTCTCTTACTTGCTACTATTATCTCTCCTTCTCCTCCAATCTCCTCTGACTTGATCGTCGGAGGGCCCCCACTACCCCAGTGGTGGTGCGAGGCTTGCTTGCAGGTTTCCCGGTGGAAGGTGGAGCGCAATCAACACCAACCAAGGCAACTCAAACGGAACCCCGTTCACACCGCTGTGCCAATCGTTCTCGGTTTGGACCACCAGCAACAGTTGGCGCTAGAGGAAGGGCCGAATCTCAGAGCGATCGTAATGGCACGGCGAGGTGGTCGTGGAGCTTCCAATGCCTCCGGTCGCGGGGCCTCTCGCGCCTCCGGCCGGGAGGCCGCTGCGTCTCCAACACATTCTCAGCAACACTCCACCGCTCCACCTCCCATTCAGATGGTCGAAGCCGCTCAGTTCGACCAGTTAGCCCAGCAGGTTCGCACCCTCGCGGAGGCAGTGCAGAACCTGCAGGGTGTGATGTCTCGGGCGCCGCAGCGGGCCCAGGAGCCGCTGCTCCCTGAGCGCTCACCTGTCCTCCTCAACCCGCGCTCCTTCCTCTCCCATGGGGAGGAGCGCCGGCGCGAGGAAGATTCTCGAGCACGGTCCATTCTGCCGGGACCTTCCCATCGGAGCTGCGCGGGGTACGAGAGGCGGGCCCGGGCGCGTTCCCAGACCCCCCAGTCCTCAAGGAACCCGCGCTCCAGTCGGTCCCCCTCTCGGTGCTCCTTGTCTCCCACCCATCGGTCACGCTCCCTGGACCGGCGGGTGGACGATCTCCACCGACAACTCCAGGTCCTGAAGGGCCCCTCCAAAGATCCCTTCGCCGACTTGGAGATCTCCTCCCAGCCGGCGCTTGCCTCGAGGATCCTGCGGACCCCGAATCCGCCGGAGTTTAAAATGCCGGCGATCGAGCCCTATGACGGGGCGGCGGACCCGCGGGATCACGTCGAGAGTTTCAGGACCCTTATGCTCCTCCACGGAGCATCAGATCCTCTCCTCTGCAAGGCCTTCCCGGCGACCCTCCGTGGCCCGGCAGGGGCGTGGTTCGCCGGCTTGGAGGCTAACTCAATCCAGTCCTTCGACCAGTTTACTCGCCTCTTCATCACCCATTTCGCCGTCAGTAGCCGGCGGCGACTGGTCTCCGACTCCCTCTTTGATGTCCGGCAAAACGAGGGAGAAAGCTTGCGGGATTATCTTACCCGCTTCAACAAGGCTACGCTGGAAGTCCGGAACCTGAGCCAGGAGGTGGCTCTTTCAGCCCTGAAGCGTGGCTTCCGAAAGGGCAGACTCACCTTCTCCCTGGACAAACGCCTGCCGCGGAGCTTTCCGGAGCTGTTGTCCCGGGCGAACCAGTATGCGGACGCCGAGGAGGCGGCCGCCCACCGGAGCAAGGAGGCCGCCGAGATCCCTCCAAAGCTCGGGAAGAAAAGGCGAAAAGAGGCACGCCAGAGGAGGAGCCCGACGCCTCAACGTCGGCGCAGAAGCCTGTCGCCGGCGAGGAACCACGGCGCCCTACGCCCTCGTTCTCCGCCCCGACGTTTCAACCGGTACACTCCTCTCCTGACTCCCCGGGCCCAGATCCTCATGGAAATCAAGGGGCGGGAGGACCTCCCGGTCCCGAGACAGATGAAGAAGATTTCTGGGAGGAGGCCCTCTCGGGCGTACTGTGAGTACCACCGGGACCACGGCCACGACACCGAAGACTGCTTCCAGCTTCGGGACGAGATCGAGGCTCTCATCCGCCGAGGGCGTCTCGGTCGATATGTGAACGACCGACGTCCCCCCGCAGACCCGCGTCCGGCCGACCCGGCCCCTCAGGAGCCTCGGGAGCAGAATCGACCCGTCGCGGGCGTGATCCACACTATCACTGGGGGCTGCCCCCGGCCCGAGAGGAACGCAGGGGGCTCGACTGAAGCGTTAGGGGCAGCCGTCGCAAAGAGGCAGAGGGTCGGTAATGTAATCACTTTTTGTGATGAAGATGTAAAGGGGGTTCAGACCCCCCACGATGACGCCATGGTGATCTCCCTCACTATGGCAAACTACGATGTAAGGCGTGTTCTTGTGGATAGTGGAAGCTCAGCTGATATTTTGTTTTACGAGGCCTTCCAAAAGATGAGCTTGTCCAGACAATTGTTGCACAAAACATCCACCCCCCTCATAGGATTTACTGGTGACGCTATCTCGGCCGAAGGTGTCGTTGAGCTGCCTGTGACTGCGGGCGTTGCACCCGCAGAAGCCACGGTGCGGCTCGGGTTCTTGGTCGTCCGTGTTCCCTCGGCCTACAACGCTATCCTCGGACGACCCGGACTGAACGCCCTTCGCGCGGTGGTCTCTACGTACCACTTGCTCATGCGGTTCCCCACGGCGGCCGGGATTGGAGAGGTCCGAGGTGACCAACCGACCGCAAGGCAATGTTTCCTAGCAACTCTCAAAGGGAAGAAGCCCGTAGAAGCCTTAAGCGTCGAGTCCCTCGACGCCAGAGACGAGGTGGCCTTGCGGCACGGGGAGCCGGCCGAGGGTGTGATCGAAGTTCCCCTCGAGGAAGGTCGCCCGGACAGGACGATCCGGGTCGGCGCCAATCTTGACCTGGGAGCTCGGGCCCGGTTGGTGGAATTCCTCCGAGCCAATGTCGATGTGTTTGCCTGGTCGGCGGCCGATGTACCTGGGATCGACCCGGAGGTCATTTCTCACGCCCTCAACGTCGACCCGACCCACCGACCGGTAAAACAGAAGAAGAGACACTGTGCCCCGGATCGGATCCGAGTGGTCGACCAGGAGGTAGACAAGCTCTTAGAGGCAGGATTCATAAGGGAGGTCAGCTACCCCGAATGGCTGGCAAATGTCGTACTTGTTCGGAAGGCGAGCGGAAAGTGGAGGATGTGCGTCGACTACACCGACCTGAACAAGGCATGCCCCAAGGATAGCTTTCCGCTTCCGCGGATAGACCAACTGGTCGACGCGACTTCCGGATATCAGCTGCTGTCTTTCATGGACGCCTTCTCCGGCTACAACCAGATAATGATGGCTCCACAGGACGAGGAGAAAACTGCCTTTATAACAGACCGGGGGCTGTACTGTTACAAGGTAATGCCCTTCAGTCTGAAGAATGCTGGCGCCACTTACTGATGCAAAAATAAAATTGTTCTTCCAAGTGCAGGAGAATCGCACAAGTAGTAAAATCTCGGGAGTCCGAGGTCGAATCCTCAGGGAACGATCTATGGATTATTAGCGTAATTTTTAGATATAATTAGTACTTTAGTTGAATAAATATGTGGATTAAGATGATGTTTTGATTTTCAGAAATAATTAAAAACAAAGATGATATGCAACTAAACAAAGTTCAATGAAATAAAGATGGTAGGGATCTGGAATCCCCCTTGATGATATTGCATCCAAGAAATAAACTCTAAGATTCTTGATTAAAAATTAATTGTAGGATAGATCTAATCGTGGTATATGTTTCATGAACATATGAACTCAATTTCTAAGCATTCATCGTGCTTTCTACGTCTACGACGAATCAAATACTAAAGCAATCCATATATCAATAATCATAATCCATTAAAAAGCTATCTACGAAATAACTATGCATGCATCAAGAACATATCAATAAATATAAGTCATTCAAAGCAAAAGTTTAGAGTTTACTTCAAAGAGCAATACATCAAAGGTTCATCCATCTCCCTCCCTAAGAAATCAGCCACTCATTGAAAACATTAATCCCCCTTTCATTTTTTTCTTTTTCTTTTTCTTTTTCGGAAACAGGGGAGGCCCTGTTTCCCTTTCTTTTTTTTTTTTTGACAGAGGGCTCCTCTGTTTTCCTGCCGAATGGGAAAGAATGAGGCTCTGTTTCCGAATGAACTCTCCCCCGTTTCTCCCCGAATGGCCAAGATAACCAGCCCTGCTCCTCCACCTTTCTCGCACGCGGTGGAGATGGCCGGACGAGATGCATCCTCGGGCGAAAATGCTGGACGCGGACGGCTGGATGAGGCTGTGAATGCGGGATGCTGAGAGGCGCCATGAGATTCGGATGATACGCACGGAATGATCGCAGGGCGTTGGACGCTAGGATGCGGGAAGCTCGCGGGATGATGAGCTGGGACGCTGGCGCTTAGATCACGGAAGCTGGGACGCGGAAGGTTCGCACGCGGACGCGATGGGAGATTCGCGGATGAGGCCGAATCTAGGAGAAACTGGATGCTTGGATTGATCTCGGATGCTGGATGAGGGATTCGATCGCACGAACACGAAGCTGGGAGGCGCTGTGAACCGAAGCTGGAGCTGGAACGCGTGGGAGGATGCTTCACGGACGCTGGAAGGCTTCACGAACGGCCGGGACTCAGATGGATGCGAGGAATGTGAGAAATACGCGGAAGATTCACGGGTCCTGGGATCACGGTAGAGCTGGTGGCAGGGCATTTGAAGAGCCAATTCGGAAGCATGGGATGCGTGGCTTTGGACTCGGATGGGAGCTGGAGCTGGGACGCGTGGGAGGATTAGATCATAGATCCTAGGATGCGGACGGATGAGGGAGCTGATAGCATGGCTTTGGATGCTGTGGATCACTCATGGTGGGCTCCATCGGGCTGAGATGCACGGGCTTCTGGAAATTGGTTGCAGTGAACTGGCTGGCTGAACTTAGGTTCCTTCTAGTGTGCAACTAGGGTTGAACCATTCAGTTAACTGCATCTTTTTGGACCCAATGCGTATTTTAACTTTGATTTACGATCACCTGCACCCCACAAAAATATAATATTAATACAGCATTTCTATCATCATTTGTTAGCAATAATACTAATTTGAGTGATGTGTAGATCGCACTTTTGTGCTCTCATCACACCCTCCAACTAGCTTATTGCTAGTCTCTAGCAATTAACGAGCAAATAATAAAATGAGAGTACAAAAGATGTGGTTTAACCTTTGACTTTTTTATTGAAGCTAAAGACATAAAACTAAGAAAAGTACTCACTTTCGTAGGAATCACGATTGCACTTAGCACGTGCAACAAGCCGTTAAACCCCTAGGTTACCCTAGTGGACGAGTGTTGTCTCGTGAGGGATTTCAGGGATGTTACCCACAAACATCATGAATTATATGACATGAGATTCTAATAAAAATAAACCCTAAGCTAATACACATGTAATTAATTGACAAATATTTTCAAGTATGGCAACTGTCAAAGCAAGGAATATAAAAGTGTAATGTGCATCAAATCATATGACTTTCTCAGAGTACTAATACCTCCACCACAACAGGGCACCGCCTGAGTTTTAGGTGCACTACTCAAGTCCACAAATGTTTTCTACACTTTATTAGAACCTGATCCATCAAATTTTCAGAATATCACATGTTGTCTAAATTTGTCAAGAATGGTTCGCATGTAAAGAAAGAGCTATCAATCTCAACTAAACAACCCGGGTACACAGAGGTCCAATACAATGGAGTCAAACCAGCCATTACCACATGTCACTAGGTTCAGCCTAACCAACTCATTCATGCTTATTTTTATTTCATTTTTTTTTTTTTCAATACACATGACAACTACAGCTATCCAACCCCATTAGGCTCTAGTAAGGTCCATGTAGCGAGCTTTCAGTCAATGACCCCCGATCCAGTTGGCTCAAGACATTAGGTGAAACACCCCTCGGACTTAATTACTCGAACCAGACTACGCCACGAGACCGGACTTGTCATCATAAGTTTTTTTTTTTTTTTTTGAATAATAATTATGCAAGAAAAGAAATGATAGACTGAACCATATAAATATTTTTATTATATATGTGACTGCATCGTGACTATAGGTCAACCAAAGTCGGATCATAAGGCACCTAAGTAATCTAGTCGGGATATTCAACCTCTATCTTTATGTGAAAACCAAATCCTGAACCTTATGGTACGAACAAGGATACTCATACTTCTTTTATGGATAAGGCTAACAAAAATGCAGTTAACAAATATGAACTCCTGAGGCCTTCCTATTGTCATTAAGTACACGTGTGGGGATCTAATAATAGGTCTCTGATCAGTCATAGTATGCATGTGTTCCTTGCCTTAATAGTTGTACACACTCAATATGAAAATACATGTGCATTTGCTCAGAAAAGAAAGTAATAGAATAAATCAAATGCAAAAACAAGTTTTTTTTTTTTTTTTTTTTTGTCAAAATATTTCCCTCCCCCCAACTTAAATATTGCATTGTCCTCAATGTAAAAAATGCAAGAAAACTATATGTGAGAAACAATAGAGAAAAGAATATTGGAGAGAAAAAGAATACCTTGAGCTGTTGATTTTCAGAAAAGAAGACCTGGAAAATAAGAAGAAAAATAAAAGAAAAAAAATAATTCTAACTAATATACACATACCTTGGCCGTCATGCTCAGTCATAAGAAGGCTCCCCCAAGGGAAAGGAGTCCTCTTCATCTGCAAAATTTTCAAGAAAAGGTTTTAATCTGTGTCCATTTACCTTAAAAATTTGACCATCCTGTGGATTCTCAATTTCAACTGCCCCGTATGGAAAAACAGTTTTTACAATGAAAGGACCTGTCCATCTTGATCGTAACTTTCCAGGAAACAGATGTAAGCGAGAGTCATACAAAAGAACTTTTTGTGCAGGTTTAAAAGATTTTCTTAGAATTGATTTATCATGCCTAATTTTCATTCGTTCTTTGCAAAGTCTAGCATTGTCATACGCATCCTGACGAATTTCATTCAACTCACTTAATTGTAATTTTCGAATTAAACCAGCATCTGACAATTCAAAGTTCAATTTTCTAATGGCCCAATATGATTTATGCTCTAATTCAACAGGTAGATGACATGCTTTTCCATAGACTAGCCGATACGGGGACATACCAAGAATAGTTTTATAAGCAGTACGGTAAGCCCACAATGCGTCAGAAAGTTTTAAAGACCAGTCTTTGCGTGATGGATTCACCGTTTTCTCTAAAATTCGTTTAATCTCCCGATTGGCTAACTCTACTTGGCCACTAGTCTGCGGGTGATAAGGGGTTGCAATTCTATGAGTGATACCGTACTTTCGTAATAGGATCTCAAAAGGCTTATTACAGAAATGTTTTCCTCCATCACTAATTATAACCTTGGGCATCCCAAATCGTGAAAAAATATTTTCTTTCAGAAATTTTAAAACAGGTTTGTGATCATTAGTTCTACAGGCAACAGCTTCTACCCATTTTGACACATATTCAACACCAACTAAAATATACTCATGTCCAAAAGACGGTGGGAATGGGCCCATGAAATCGATGCCCCAAATGTCAAAAATTTCAATAGCAGTAATGGGCTGAAGAGGCATCATTTGCCTACGAGTTAGACTTCCAACACGTTGACATGGGTCACATGTCCTACAGAACTCGTGGGCATCTTTAAATAGTGTAGGCCAATAAAAACCACATTGCAACACCTTAGCTGTCGTTTTCTTAGATGCAAAGTGTCCTCCACAAGCACTGGCATGACAAAAAGAGAGTACACTTTGTATCTCATGTTCCGGAATGCATCTTCTAAAGATTTGATCATTGCAATACTTGAACAAATAAGGAGCATCATAATAATAATTTCTTACTTCACGCAAGAAATTATTCTTATCATTCGATCCCCAATGCTCCGGCATCCGGTTAGTGACAAGAAAGTTTACAATATCAGCATACCATGGCATAGTAGAAAAGTGCAAACAATTGCTCTTCAGGGAACGAGTCCTTGATGGGCAACTGTGGCACCGAATCATTAAAAACTAGCCGTGATAAATGGTCAGCAACCACATTCTCTACTCCTTTTTTATCTTTGATAGTGATGTCAAATTCTTGGAGTAAAAGAATCCATCGTATTAAGCGTGGTTTAGCCTCTTTCTTATCCAGTAAATATTTTAGCGCTGCATGATCCGTAAAGATAACAATAGGAGCACCAAGGATATAAGAGCGAAATTTGTCTAATGCAAATACTACTGCAAGCAATTCCTTTTCCGTGGTGGTGTAATTCATTTGAGCATCATTTAAAGTTTTGCTTGCATAGTAAATGACATATGGCTTATTATCCTTACGTTGTCCTAGGACAGCTCCTATCGCATAGTCACTAGCATCGCACATGATCTCAAAAGGTAATGACCAATCGGGTGGTCGCACGATGGGTGCAGTGCTAAGCATAGACTTCAACTTTTCGAATGCCTCTTGACAGGTTTCAGTCCAATTGAACGGTGTATCAAGGGATAGGAGGTTACATAATGGTCGGGCTATGACACTAAAGTCCTTGATGAACCTCCTATAAAATCCGGCATGACCCAAAAATGATCTAACATCTCTAACCATCTTGGGTGCAGGTAGCTTGGCGATTAAGTCAATCTTAGCTCTATCAACTTCCATGCCCTTCGATGAAACAATATGTCCTAGGACAATTCCCTTTGGCACCATGAAGTGGCATTTCTCCCAATTCAGTATCAGGTTCTTTTCTATACACCGAGCTAAGACAGCTTGTAAATGTAGTAAACAATCATCAAAAGAATCGCCAAAAACAGAAAAATCATCCATGAACACTTCCAAAAACTTCTCGTTCATGTCTTCAAAAATACTGAGCATGCATCTTTGAAATATTGCAGGTGCATTACATAACCCGAACGGCATCCGACGGAAAGCGAATGTACCAAAAGGACAAGTGAAAGTAGTCTTCTCTTGATCTTCTGGTGAAATCTCGATTTGGTAGTATCCGGAATAGCCATCGAGAAAACAATAAAAATTATGTCCTGCAACTCTTTCCAAAACTTGGTCTAGGAAGGGTAGGGGAAAGTGATCTTTCCTAGTGACCAAATTCAATTTGCGATAGTCAACACACATGCGCCAACTCGTCGGGACACGAGTTGGGACTAACTCATCCTGCTCATTTTTGACTACCGTCAGACCTGCTTTTTTGGGCACGACTTGAGTTGGACTCACCCACTTGCTATCGGAAATTGGGTAAATAATACCCACGTCAAGCAACTTGAGGACTTCTGCTTTAACCACATCTCTCATCGTAGGATTCAACCTGCGTTGCATTTGCCTTGTGGTTTTGGCATTGTCCTCCAAATATATCCGGTGCGTGCAAATTAAAGGGCTAATCCCCTTCAAGTCTGCAATAGACCACCCTAAAGCTCCTCTATGATTCTTTAGAACACCAAGTAATTTTCTTTCTTGGGCATGATCAAGATCAGATGAGATGATTATAGGAAAAGTGTCATCGGATCCAAGAAAGGCATACTTGAGTTCCTTCGGTAAAGGTTTCAACTCGAGCTTAGGTGCTTGTTCATGGGATGGTACTATCTTTGTTCCTCGAGATGGCAAATGTTCAAATTCCTCTATTCTCGGTCTCCACCCATTGACCATCATGACATCCGAGTTATCTAAAATAGGTGGGACCGTATCATCAGCAGTACCTTCAGAACACCAATCTATCAAACCATTGTCGGCCGATTCAGTAAATGTTTCTTTTAACAGATATTCTTCCGCAATGGTTTCAACCCATTCAACTTCTTTACTTTCTTCATGATCACTGGGTTGTTTACCTATACTAAAGACGTTCAGTTCCAAGGTCATATTTCCAAAAGAAAGCTTCATGACACCATTCCTACAATTGATCAATGCATTAGAAGTTGCAAGGAATGGACGTCCTAAGATGACTGGAATCTAAGATGGTGAATTGGAAGCCGGATGTGTGTCCAGTACGATAAAGTCGACAGGAAAATAGAACTTGTCTACTTGGACCAACACATCTTCGATAATCCCTCGAGGGACCTTCACTGACCTGTCAGCTAATTGTAAGGTCACAGTTGTTGGCTTTAACTCACCCAACCCGAGTTGCTCATATACCGTATATGGCAACAAGTTCACACTCGCTCCTAAATCTAACAATGCTCGCTCAATCCTAAAATTGCCAATGATGCACGAGATAGTTGGGCAACCTGGATCCTTATATTTAGGAAGAATGTTATGCTGTAAAATTGCACTCACATTTTCAGCCAGAAATGCCTTCTTCTTGACATTTAAACGACGCTTGACAGTGCACAAATCTTTTAAAAATTTTGCATAGGAAGGCACTTGTTTGATTGCATCAAGAAGAGGTACATTGATTTTTACTTGCTTAAAAAGCTCAAGAATTTCAGAGTTTGGTTCAAGCTTTTGCAAGGGCTTTAATCTTTGTGGAAATGGTGCAGGAAAAGGACATTCAATTTTTTCAGTAGATATTGGTGTTTCAGTTTCTTCATTATCCTTTTCTTTTGTCTTGGGAGGGTCAGAATCAGGTATGACTTATGTTTGTTCTGGGACTGGTCGGTCAATAACCTTTCCACTTCGCAAAGTTATTATACTCTTTGCTTGTTCTTTATGCAAAGTTGAAGATGATGCATTGCTACCGCCATAGACTTGAGGATTAGGTTGTGGTTGAGCTGGTAGCTTGCCTTTCTCTTGAGCACTTAAAGCAGTGGTCAGCGTTGTCAGTTGATTTCTTAATTCATCATTGATTTTGGCTTGACCTGTTAGATGTATGCCCTAGAAGCCAATTTGGCTGACACATTGTTGATTCTAGGGACATAATTTTGTACTTGACTATTTATTATTGAATAAATAAAAGGCATCTTTTCATTCATATTATTTATGTGTCTATGAATAGTCCAAGAAATTAATAAGATGATGATACATATTCTCAAGAGTTGAGAATTTGAGCCATGTATCATTGGTGATTAATTTCTAAATGCTCCTGATCAATGGATCATCACGAGGACGGTGATCGATCCGATCAGTGCACAGATCACTTTCCTTCTGGATGGACGAGACTTGAGTCCACAGTGTAGGGACACTGAAGTGATAGTGCAGGTACTTGTTAGAGAACAAGGGTACTGAGCGTGACCAAGACAAGAAGTCACTTGGATGTCTATCCACTCGTCAGTGACTTACTTGATGTTGCAGTAGTGTGACTGGTCCTTTGACCTGCGGTGCTTCGGCTACTCACAGTGAGGTTATTGTAGTTTGACTGCACACATACATGGTCTCTAGCCATATGGGTCCATGCAGTGTAGATTGGCTGCAGTAGGTTCACTGTAGGAGTAGGGTATGCACCTACAAGGAATCTATCGACCTTGATAGAAGAGGAGTGATCCTATGTGATTTGTTAGACTGAGTTCTAAGACCTTGGCCAGGGCAGTAAAAGTGGAGAAAGAGTTTTCCACTATCGAACTCAAGTCGAATAAATCTTGACATATGACAGACGATGGGGTTTGACGAGTTGTCCATGACCTCCGTCCTGTAGGGATCCACGATAGTAGGACTGTATCACATGTTGACTGCACCTAGAGGTTCATCATTCCATTCTGCTGGGTAGCCACTACATGCTGCTAGGTGTCACTGGTGGATGGTGGGACTCATAGGGATTATCTTGATGATCGATAAACCCTAATGAGTTGAGTTGGAATCGTTCCAACCCATTGAAAGGAGTTTTCAATGATATAGTGATAGAGATCACAATATATCTCACTACCAGTCAGAATAGAACCTATGGGGTCACACACACTAAAAGTATTGACCGATCCGATGGTTGAAATCGTGATTAGGAATCACAAGAAATCAATTTGATTGATAAAAGTTGAAGAAGGAACAAAGGGAATTAATTAATTAGACTTAAACACAAATCCTACTTCGGGTAGGATTCCTAGAGTCCTAATTGGATTAGGGCTGGGAATCCTAGTTGGAGTAGGATTGGAATTCCTACTTGGAATAGGATTCCTACAATCCTAATGAGATTAGGAATTTTGAATTAAAATAGGATTCCTACTTGGAGTAGGATTCCTAGAAATCCTAATTAGATTAGGACTTCGGATTCAAATAGAGTCCTAATTGGATTAGGACTAAAATTAAATACATCCTAATTAGATTAGGATTTCTTAAGTCTAAATTAATTATTAATCTAATGAATCAACATGACTCCTAATTGGATTAGGATTGAAGAGTTCAATTGAGTCATGGTTCATTCAAGTCCTAATTGGATTAGGACTAGCATAGATTAAACCCAATTTGGCCAATCCTAATTAGATTAGGATTAAACCATGAAAGAGGGACCTAATCCTCTTTGGAAGAGGATTAGGCTAACCAAGTAAGAGGGGCATCAGCCCCTCTCCACTTGATTAGGTGCGACATGAAGAGAGAGGGGGCCGGCGCCCCCTCTTGGAAAGTTGTCAAGGCTCCTAACTTGTAGGAGCCCTTCATCCTTATTAAAGGAGGACTAGGGCCGGCGCCCTAGATGACCCTTTCTCCTCTTCATCACGTGGCCACCCCCTCTCCATCTCTCCTTGGTTCAGCCGCCATCAGCAAGGGGAAAAGAAGAGGAGGCGTCTCCCTCCTCTTGGTCTTCTTCCTTGGTTTCAGCGCGTGTGAAGAGAAGAAAGCTGCGAAGGGATTTGATCTTCTTCCTCTTCTTCATCCTTCTTCTTCCTCCTCTCAAGTGCAATCAAGAGTTGATTGAAAGAGAGGACATCAGCCATCAAAGCTATCTCTGCAAGGGAGCTAGCACCCCGGTGAGATAGAGAGCTTGGATCGGATCCTGCTTCGTGTGGATACCCGTAGAGGCCGGACGTTTGAACGGCTTCAAGCGAACCCTCTTCCAAAACCACGAATTCAGATTTGCGGTGATCATCTACCCGCGCAAGGTGAAGATTTGATCTTCCTAATAATTTTAAAAGTTTTAATTCCTACCTAATTACGAAAGGTCTCGAAACAACGTTCATGCGATGAACGTCGAACCCGTGCATGCCGATTCCGCTGCCATCTGAAAAATTTTTGAAATATCAGCGGCATGGGCGGATTCCCAACAGTGGTATCAGAGCCTAGGCTTCGTAGATTAAGGTAAGAATTAAATATCTAAAGGCATATTAGATCTGAAAATTAAATGATCATGCATGCTGAAAAATTCTGCATGCAGATTTTTCAGGGGTGCTGATTTTTACATGCTGATTTTTATGTGATAAAAAGATGATTCTAATTGCATTGTTAATGGGATTACAAAGTTTAGAATCATGATTAGCATGATCAGCGACCTATGTCATGATATAATCAGTTAAGTTTCAGATCTGAAAATTATAATTGTAGCATACGGTGATGATCATAGGATTCAACCCCTTTTGGTATCAAATGTAATGACCTGCGATGTGATCTGCGATGTCATGTAATTTTTCAGAAATGCTTGCATGCATCTTATTTGATGTTTTGAGAGGCCTGCGTGCCTCCTAAAAGGAGATGTAAATTATTTTTATTTTTATTTTACATCTGGTTGTATTTCTGTGATGTGATGTACATCAACGATCAAGTTGAAGCAAAGGCATGAGATGAAAGGTGATCCAAGCGGTTGATGGCGATGGGATCAAGGGTTGATCAAGGATCGAATCAAGGAGGCTTGGAACCAATTCAAGAGTTGAAGACCACTTGATCAATTGATGTGCATGTGCTTGTAATACGACCTAATTAGAATCCATGATCATCACCTAGTTAAAGTTTAGCTTTAATTATTGCCGCGATTATAACTGCCTGCAATGCGCCGTTTGCATGTGATGTGAATGAGAGTCGGGTAGATAGGTCTACATGTGATGTAGCAAACCCAAATTGAGACCTAAATCAAAACCTCCTCAATCAAGTCGAGAGTGAACCGACATGAGCAAGTCATATTAGATTAATTGATCTAATTGGTGTCTAGGAAAGCATGAAAGGTGGTTACTTAATTAGGACCTTACTCTCTGAGTAAGGGGAGCCTCCCACCTGCTTACCTGGCCAATTGTTCGATTACCTCTTATGAAAGGCTCAAGTTGCAAACACTAAGACCTGATTAACCAATATTAAGTCAATAGGTCTTCCACTGTAGTAGAGCTGCTAAGGCCTTTCTGATGTTGACTTGTCTCGGCTGGATACAGTGGTCAAGTTGCATTGGGGGGCTGGACCTCTCTATAGACATGAGATGTTGTAGGGTAAAGGTGGGGTTGGGCACCAATAACTGTTAGGTGAGGACCCAATGACGACTTTATTCCTACGGTTATACGGTGGGTCTGACTTAACTAAGAAATGGGACCAATAACTGTTAGGTGAGGTCTTCATGGCTTAGAGACCAAGTTGCACTGCAACATGCTTGAGAAGCATTGTACAAGAGTTGTACACTCATCCATCTATGTGTCACCAATAACTGTTAGGTGAGGTGGCATGTAAATCGGTGGGACCGCAGTACCCATTAGAAACCCTAGTCGTGTGGGATTTCCGTTTTCCTACCAGGGGAGTGTGAGGAATTCGAGAAAATAGTGGTAGTTACATTTGTTCTAAAAGACCTTAGAACAGATTAGGATCAAGTACAAAAGTCTAACTAGAATCTTTACTCTCTGCAGATACAATGTCAGCTTCAAACCCTTTGACCCGTATTCTTGAGACCAACCGACTGACCGGAACCAATTACAAGGACTGGCTTAGAAATCTCAAAATTGTTTTGGACTGTGAGAAACGATTCAGATATCCCCACACTACCAGCACGTCGATGTTCAACGTGAGATGCATAAAAAGTGGTTGGATGATGACATTAGAGTAAAATGCTATATGATGGCATCCATGTCTAATGAACTCCAATGCCAGCATGAAAATATAAAGACTGCTAGGGACATACTGGCACACCTGCAAGAGTTGTATGGTGAGCAGAGTCGCACAGCTCGCTTTGAAGTGTCCAAGAGGCTTTTCAAAGCGAAGATGCGCAAAGGGCAGTCTGTCCATGATCACGGTCTGACCATGATCAAGGACCTAGAGGAGCTTGAGAAGCTCGGTATGGACATGCACAAGGAATTGCAAGTGGATTTGATCCTACAGTCACTTCCTGATTCATTTGGTCAGTTTATAGTAAACTACCACATGAATAAGATTGAATGCACTAAGACTGAACTAATCAACATGTTGGTAACTGCTGAGGGAGCCTTGAAAGGTTCAAGGGGCAATGTCCTCGCTGCTGAGTTGACTTCTGGTTCCAAGAGAAAGTCTACTTGGAAGAAAAAGAAGCCTGCAAAGAAGCAGAAGAAAGACAAGAAGCCAAAGAAGGAAGTTCAAAAGAAAAAGGCTAACGACAAAGGAAAATGTTTCCACTGCAATGTCGAAGGCCACTGGAAGAGAAACTGTCCTTCATACCTCGAGAGCCTGAAGAACAAGAAAGGTGACACACCTTCAGAAGGTATAGACTTGCTCATTATTGAAACTAATCTAACGGTTTCTTCTACTTCTAGTTGGGTTATAGATTCTGGTTCTAGTGCTCATTTGTGCACTACCATGCAGGGTCTAAAGGAAAGTAGAAGGCTGGCGGAAGGTGCAGTAACCCTTCGGGTTGGCAACGGGGCAAAAGTTGCTGCTGTGGCTGTGGGCACCTACCATCTGCGACTACCGTCTGGATTTAGTTTAATACTTAGAGACTGTTATTATGTACCTGTTGCTAGCAGAAATTTGATTTCTGTTTCATGTCTAGCACAGGAAGGTCATGTTTTTACATTTGACAAAGACTGCTGTTCTATTTATTTAAGAAATAAAATAGTCGCACGTGGTTTCAAGATTGACAGTCTCTATCATTTACATATGGATGTATCTGTGAATGTTACCGAGCAAGATGTGAGTGCCAAAGGATCCAAAAGATCCAGAGATGAGATAAACCAAAGGTATTTGTGGCACCTTAGGCTTGGCCATATTGGAGAGGACAGAATGAACAAAATGGATAAAGATGGGCTTTTAGGCTCATTGACTTCCGAGTCATATCCAGTTTGCGAGTCCTGTCTTCAAGGAAAGATGGCTAGACTGCCCTTTGTAGGACATGGGGAGAGGACCACCGAAATACTTACCCTAGTACATACAGATGTATGTGGCCCATTCGATGTGCTAGCCAGGGGACGTTATTCATACTTCATTACCTTTACCGATGATTATTCACGGTATGGGTATGTGTATCTTATGAGACACAAGTCTGAATCCTTTGAAAAGTTCAAAGAGTTCAAGAATGAAGTAGAAAAACAAACTGAAAAACCTCTTAAGGCCCTTCGATCAGATCGAGGAGGAGAATACCTTAGTGGGGAATTCCGGGACTATCTCAAAGAAAACGGCATAGTCTCACAATGGACACCTCCGGGTACACCTCAACTCAACGGGGTGTCAGAGAGGAGGAATCGGACCCTATTGGATATGGTCAGGTCCATGATGAGCTTCACTGATTTACCTATGTTTCTTTGGGGAGATGCCTTACTCACAGCGATTTATTTATTGAATAGAGTTCCCTCTAAATCCGTTCCTACCACACCGTATGAGATATGGCATGGTAAGAAACCAAGTCTGGGTCATCTCAAGATTTGGGGGTGTCCGGCCCACGTCAAGCGACTACAGGCGGACAAGTTAGAGGCTAGGACCATAAGTGCTCGTTTTATAGGATATCCTAAAGAGTCATTAGGATACAATTTTTACATCTCAGAGGATCACAATGTGTTTGTGAGCCGTCATGCCATCTTCTTGGAAAATCAGTTTATCCTTGATAGAGGCAGTGGGAGGAAAATTGAGCTTGAAGAGAAAGTCTCTGAAAAGCAACGAGTCATGGATCCTATAGAACCCATTCATAAAGAGCCAGTACACGATATCCCTCAACCACCTCGTAGATCTAGTAGGGTCTCCCATCCTCCCGATAGATACTTAGGTATACTAGAAGAGGATACCGAGGAAATGTTCCTAGTGGGAGATAGGGATCACATACAGGATCCCAAAACCTACAACGAGGCGATATCTGATATCGATTCCGAGAAATGGCTGAAAGCTATGAAGTCAGAGATAGACTCCATGCATTCCAACCAAGTCTGGACCTTAGTAGATCCACCAGAAGGTATTGTACCTATTGGATGCAAATGGATCTACAAAAGGAAAATAGGTTCGGATGGAGAGGTAGAGACCTATAAGGCAAGGCTTGTGGCGAAAGGGTATAGTCAGCGCGAAGGTATTGACTATCAGGAGACCTTTTCACCTGTAGCCATGCTAAAATCCATCCGGACATTGCTTGCCATTGCAGCATTTCATGACTATGAAATCTGGCAGATGGATGTGAAAACTGCTTTCCTGAATGGATATCTTGATGAAGATATCTATATGGAACAGCCTTTGGGTTTCACTTCCAGTGATGGAGATCACAAGGTCTGCAAGCTGCAAAGGTCCATCTATGGACTAAAGCAAGCCTCTCGGAGTTGGAACACTCGTTTCGATGATGCAATCAAAACGTTTGATTTCATCAAAAACGAAGAGGAACCATGTGTTTATAAAAAGGTTAGTGGGAGTGCTGTCATTTTTCTCGTACTGTACGTAGATGACATTCTCCTGATTGGGAATGATATTCCCATGTTAACCTCGGTCAAGGTCTGGTTGTCAAAAGAATTCTCCATGAAAGACCTTGGGGAAGCATCCTATATTTTGGGAATAAAGGTCTATAGAGATAGATCTAAAAGGATGCTTGGCCTTTCACAGAAGATGTACATAGAGGAGGTGCTGAAGAGGTTCAGCATGGAAAACTCCAAGAGGGGTCTCTTACCCCTAAGGCATGGAATTCATCTCTCCAAGAAGATGTGCCCCAACACATCTGAGGAGATTCAACGCATGAGCAAGATTCCTTATGCATCAGCAATAGGAAGCCTCATGTATGCCATGCTATGTACACGACCTGATATAGCTCTTGCTGTGAGTGTCACAAGCAGATATCAGTCGAATCCAGGTGAAGAACACTGGACAGCTGTGAAGAATATTCTTAAGTACTTGAGAAGAACTAAAGATTTATTCTTGGTTTTTGGAGGATCATCAGAGTTAAAGGTAGAAGGGTACACAGATTCAGACTTCATGACTGATGTCGATGACAGGAAGTCAACATCTGGATACGTGTTCTTGTGCAATGGTGGTACGGTGAATTGGAAGAGTTCTAAACAACCGATCATTGCTGATTCTACTATGGAAGCCGAATACATCGCCGCCTCTAAAGCTGCTAAGGAAGGCTTCTGGTTCAAAAAATTCATTGCAGAGCTGGATGTGATGACATCAGATGCCATAACACTCTACTGCGATAACAATGGCGCCATAGCCCTTGCTAAGGAGCCAAGGTCTCATCAGAAGTCTAAGCATATAGAGCGGCGCTTTCACCTCATACGCGACTATGTGGAGAAGAAATATGTAGAGGTGCAGAGAGTAGACTCCGCGGATAACGTGGCAGACCCTTTCACTAAGCAGCTGAGTCAGCAAAAGACTGAAGCCCACCTTGAGAAGATGGGCCTAAGATATATGACCAATTGGCTTTTAGTGCAAGTGGGAGATTGTTAGATGTATGCCCTAGAAGCCAATTTGGCTGACACATTGTTGATTCTAGGGACATAATTTTGTACTTGACTATTTATTATTGAATAAATAAAAGGCATCTTTTCATTCATATTATTTATGTGTCTATGAATAGTCCAAGAAATTAATAAGATGATGATACATATTCTCAAGAGTTGAGAATTTGAGCCATGTATCATTGGTGATTAATTTCTAAATGCTCCTGATCAATGGATCATCACGAGGACGGTGATCGATCCGATCAGTGCACAGATCACTTTCCTTCTGGATGGACGAGACTTGAGTCCACAGTGTAGGGACACTGAAGTGATAGTGCAGGTACTTGTTAGAGAACAAGGGTACTGAGCGTGACCAAGACAAGAAGTCACTTGGATGTCTATCCACTCGTCAGTGACTTACTTGATGTTGCAGTAGTGTGACTGGTCCTTTGACCTGCGGTGCTTCGGCTACTCACAGTGAGGTTATTGTAGTTTGACTGCACACATACATGGTCTCTAGCCATATGGGTCCATGCAGTGTAGATTGGCTGCAGTAGGTTCACTGTAGGAGTAGGGTATGCACCTACAAGGAATCTATCGACCTTGATAGAAGAGGAGTGATCCTATGTGATTTGTTAGACTGAGTTCTAAGACCTTGGCCAGGGCAGTAAAGTGGAGAAAGAGTTTTCCACTATCGAACTCAAGTCGAATAAATCTTGACATATGACAGACGATGGGGTTTGACGAGTTGTCCATGACCTCCGTCCTGTAGGGATCCACGATAGTAGGACTGTATCACATGTTGACTGCACCTAGAGGTTCATCATTCCATTCTGCTGGGTAGCCACTACATGCTGCTAGGTGTCACTGGTGGATGGTGGGACTCATAGGGATTATCTTGATGATCGATAAACCCTAATGAGTTGAGTTGGAATCGTTCCAACCCATTGAAAGGAGTTTTCAATGATATAGTGATAGAGATCACAATATATCTCACTACCAGTCAGAATAGAACCTATGGGGTCACACACACTAGAAGTATTGACCGATCCGATGGTTGAAATCGTGATTAGGAATCACAAGAAATCAATTTGATTGATAAAAGTTGAAGAAGGAACAAAGAAAATTAATTAATTAGACTTAAACACAAATCCTACTTCGGGTAGGATTCCTAGAGTCCTAATTGGATTAGGGCTGGGAATCCTAGTTGGAGTAGGATTGGAATTCCTACTTGGAATAGGATTCCTACAATCCTAATGAGATTAGGAATTTTGAATTAAAATAGGATTCCTACTTGGAGTAGGATTCCTAGAAATCCTAATTAGATTAGGACTTCGGATTCAAATAGAGTCCTAATTGGATTAGGACTAAAATTAAATACATCCTAATTAGATTAGGATTCCTTAAGTCTAAATTAATTATTAATCTAATGAATCAACATGACTCCTAATTGGATTAGGATTGAAGAGTTCAATTGAGTCATGGTTCATTCAAGTCCTAATTGGATTAGGACTAGCATAGATTAAACCCAATTTGGCCAATCCTAATTAGATTAGGATTAAACCATGAAAGAGGGACCTAATCCTCTTTGGAAGAGGATTAGGCTAACCAAGTAAGAGGGGCATCAGCCCCTCTCCACTTGATTAGGTGCGACATGAAGAGAGAGGGGGCCGGCGCCCCCTCTTGGAAAGTTGTCAAGGCTCCTAACTTGTAGGAGCCCTTCATCCTTATTAAAGGAGGACTAGGGCCGGCGCCCTAGATGACCCTTTCTCCTCTTCATCACGTGGCCACCCCCTCTCCATCTCTCCTTGGTTCAACCGCCATCAGCAAGGGGAAAAGAAGAGGAGGCGTCTCCCTCCTCTTGGTCTTCTTCCTTGGCTTCAGCGCGTGTGAAGAGAAGAAAGCTGCGAAGGGATTTGATCTTCTTCCTCTTCTTCATCCTTCTTCTTCCTCCTCTCAAGTGCAATCAAGAGTTGATTGAAAGAGAGGACATCAGCCATCAAAGCTATCTCTGCAAGGGAGCTAGCACCCCGGTGAGATAGAGAGCTTGGATCGGATCCTGCTTCGTGTGGATACCCGTAGAGGCCGGACGTTTGAACGGCTTCAAGCGAACCCTCTTCCAAAACCACGAATTCAGATTTGCGGTGATCATCTACCCGCGCAAGGTGAAGATTTGATCTTCCTAATAATTTTAAAAGTTTTAATTCCTACCTAATTACGAAAGGTCTCGAAACAACGTTCATGCGATGAACGTCGAACCCGTGCATGCCGATTCCGCTGCCATCTGAAAAATTTTTGAAATATCAGCGGCATGGGCGGATTCCCAACATGACCTTGCATGAAAGATTGCAAAGTTTCTTCGAGACTGGATTTTTGAGGGGGTGGGTGTGCATAATGAGGTTGCGGAGGTGGAGGAGTTGGGTTATATACTTGTTGAGGTTGGTCATTCCTCCACCTGAAATTTGGATGGTTCTTCCATCCAGGGTTGTAAGTACCCGAAAAAGGATTATTGAAAGATTTTTGATAGGTATTCATAACATTGGCCTGATCGTGCAAGACTTCCTTGAATGCGGGTATTGTGGGGCAATCAGTGATGAGATGGCCAGGCATCTCGCAAATCCTACAACACTCGCTGTTATGTTCTACGGTCTTGACGGGTTCAATCCTTCTAAGTTCAATTTCCTCTACCTTCCTAGTAAGGGCTGCCATTTTAGCTTGAATATCATCCTGAGTATTAAGGTTGTAAAGGCCCCCGTGTGGAATGCTAGTAGGCTTAGGCAAAGGTTTATTCACTCTATCCCCTGTATCCCATAATTGTGCAGTCTCTGCGAGAGAGTCTAAATAGTCCCATGCCTCATCGGGTTGCTTTTCCAGAAATAGACCATTGCACATAGTCTCTATAAATTGTTTCAACTGTGGAGACAACCCTTCGTAAAAGAAACTAATGGTTCTCCATGTTTCAAACCCATGATGAGGACAAGAGAGAAGCAAATCTTTAAATCTCTCCCAGCATTCATAAAATGTTTCATGGTCTTTTTGCTGGAAATTACTAATGTGCCTTTTCAAAAAGTTAGTCCTTTGTGCGGGAAAGAATTTTTTCAAGAATTCTCTTTGCATATCATGCCATGTTCCTAACGATCTTGGTCTCAAGGAGTTCAGCCATGTTTTGGCTTTATCCTTCAAGAAAAAAGGAAACAAGGTTAATTTAAGGACATCTTCTGATACATTTGGCACTCTAAATGTGATACTAATTTCCTCAAAATCCTTAAGATGAAGATAAGGGTTCTCGGATTCCATTCCATGATACTTTGGCAGCAATTGAATTACTCCTGGTTTGATTTCAAAGTGTCCTACATTTTCAGGAATAATCATGCATGAAGGTTGACTAGTCCTAGTGGGATGTAAGTATTGTCGAAGTGTCATAACTGGGGGTCTACCTTCATTACCATGGTGACTTCCTACATCATCATCAGCCATCTCACCAGATCTGAGATTTTGCGAAAAAGTTTCAATAATGTGATCTAAGGAATTGTCAAAAAGTTGTCGACTCAGACGTCCAGTGTTGTCCCTATTCCAACCTAGCATACAAAATTTCAGAGTTTATTTATTTGTTTGTTTTTTTTTTTATTGATTACCCTTGATCTTTTCTTAAAGTTCTTATCAATTTTCAATTAGCAACAAGGGTTAATGAGATATGATGATAATAAAATTCTGATTCTAAAAAAAATTAAACACAGAAAATTCAAAGCAGACAGCAGCAAGGTTGTATATTAATTTAATGGTCGTAAAAGTATCAGAATATCAATCAGACCGTTCAGATGAAAGAAACATGTGTCCTACAGCAGCCGACGAAATTTGAGTATAATCAGACGGTGGATTACTCAGATATCAGAGTTTGATGCAGACTGTGCAGGAAATAAAAACAGCAGAAATTTTTTTTTTTTTAGTTTTACTATAATGTTCAATCTAACTGATAGGGTACTAATTAAATCTAAAATTATACTAATAACTAAGCCGTTCCCCGGCAACGGCGCCAAAAACTTGATGCAAAAATAAAATTGTTCTCCCAAGTGCAGGAGAATCGCACAAGTAGTAAAATCTCGGGAGTCCGAGGTCGAATCCTCAGGAAACGATCTATAGATTATTAGCGTAATTTTTAGATATAATTAGTACTTTAGTTGAATAAATATGTGGATTAAGATGATATTTTGATTTTCAGAAATAATTAAAAACAAAGATGATATGCAACTAAACAAAGTTCAATGAAATAAAGATGGTAGGGATCTGGAATCCCCCTTGATGATATTACATCCAAGAAATAAACTCTAAGATTCTTGATTAAAAATTAATTGTAGGATAGATCTAATCGTGGTATATGTTTCATGAACATATGAACTCAATTTCTAAGCATTCATCGTGCTTTCTACGTCTACGACGAATCAAATACTAAAGCAATCCATATATCAATAATCATAATCCATTAAAAAGCTATCTACGAAATAACTATGCATGCATCAAGAACATATCAATAAATATAAGTCATTCAAAGCAAAAGTTTAGAGTTTACTTCAAAGAGCAATACATCAAAGGTTCATCCATCTCCCTCCCTAAGAAATCAGCCACTCATTGAAAACATTAATCCCCCTTTCTTTTTTTTCTTTTTCTTTTTCTTTTTCGGAAACAGGGGAGGCCCTGTTTCCCTTTCTTTTTTTTTTTTTGACAGAGGGCTCCTCTGTTTTCCTGCCGAATGGGAAAGAATGAGGCTCTGTTTCCGAATGAACTCTCCCCCGTTTCTCCCCGAATGGCCAAGATAACCAGCCCTGCTCCTCCACCTTTCTCGCACGCGGTGGAGATGGCCGGACGAGATGCATCCTCGGGCGAAAATGCTGGACGCGGACGGCTGGATGAGGCTGTGAATGCGGGATGCTGAGAGGCGCCATGAGATTCGGATGATACGCACGGAATGATCGCAGGGCGTTGGACGCTAGGATGCGGGAAGCTCGCGGGATGATGAGCTGGGACGCTGGCGCTTAGATCACGGAAGCTGGGACGCGGAAGGTTCGCACGCGGACGCGATGGGAGATTCGCGGATGAGGCCGAATCTAGGAGAAACTGGATGCTTGGATTGATCTCGGATGCTGGATGAGGGATTCGATCGCACGAACACGAAGCTGGGAGGCGCTGTGAACCGAAGCTGGAGCTGGAACGCGTGGGAGGATGCTTCACGGACGCTGGAAGGCTTCACGAACGGCCGGGACTCAGATGGATGCGAGGAATGTGAGAAATACGCGGAAGATTCACGGGTCCTGGGATCACTGTAGAGCTGGTGGCAGGGCATTTGAAGAGCCAATTCGGAAGCATGGGATGCGTGGCTTTGGACTCGGATGGGAGCTGGAGCTGGGACGCGTGGGAGGATTAGATCATAGATCCTAGGATGCGGACGGATGAGAGAGCTGATAGCATGGCTTTGGATGCTGTGGATCACTCATGGTGGGCTCCATCGGGCTGAGATGCACGGGCTTCTGGGAATTGGTTGCAGTGAACTGGCTGGCTGAACTTAGGTTCCTTCTAGTGTGCAACTAGGGTTGAACCATTCAGTTAACTGCATCTTTTTGGACCCAATGCGTATTTTAACTTTGATTTACGATCATCTGCACCCCACAAAAATATAATATTAATACAGCATTTCTATCATCATTTGTTAGCAATAATACTAATTTGAGTGATGTGTAGATCGCACTTTTGTGCTCTCATCACTTACCAGCGCCTCGTCAACAAAATCTTCAAAGAGCAAATCGGCCGGAACATGGAGGTGTACGTGGACGATATGCTGGTGAAGAGCCGCCATGCAGACCAGCACATCGCGGATCTGGAGGAGACTTTCGCCACCTTGCGGAAGTTTCGCATGAAGCTGAACCCAGCGAAGTGCGCCTTTGGCGCTTCGGCCGGGAGGTTCCTCGGTTTCATTGTCAACCAGCGGGGGATCGAAGCCAACCCGGACAAAATCAAGGCCATCCAAGATATGTCCCCTCCGACCAAAGTGAAGGAGGTTCAGGAGCTCGCTGGGAGGGTCGCCGCGCTCGGACGATTTGTGGCAAAATCGGCCGAACGCTGCCAACCTTTCTTCAAGGTGTTGAAACGCCCGAAAGACTTCCTCTGGACGGCCGAATGTCAAGCAGCATTCGACCAGCTCAAGGAATACTTGGCGTCTCCTCCCCTGCTGTCCAAGCCGCAAGAAGGGGAGATGCTCTACCTCTATCTGGCGGTCTCCCCAACCGCAGTCAGTGCGGTACTGGTTCGGGAAGAGGCAAAGCTCCAGAAGCCTGTGTACTACATCAGCCGGGTCCTACGGGATGCCGAGACGCGGTATACGAAGGCTGAAAAGATCGCCTTCGCGCTGCTGACCGCGACCAGGAGGCTTCGCCCCTATTTCCAGGCCCATTCTGTCACCCTCTTGACCGATCAACCGCTGCGGCAGATCCTCAGCAATCCTGAGAATGCGGGACGGCTGGTGAAGTGGGCAGTAGAACTTGGTGAGTTCGACATCCGCTACCAGCCCCGACCCGCCATCAAGGCCCAGGCGCTCGCGGATTTCCTCGCTGAGTGCACGGTGCAGGAGGCGGAACCTAGGTCGCTGGAAACACCCAGCCTCGACCTCCCGATTTGGACGCTTCACATCGATGGGTCGTCGAACCCCGAAGGTGGAGGGGCCGGGCTGGTCCTTACCAGTCCTGATGGAGTGATAGCCGAGTACGCCTTGAGGTTCGGATTTCCAGTGACCAACAATGAGGCGGAGTACGAGGCCCTAGTCACGGGACTCAAACTCACCAAGGAGCTCGGCATCCGGCGCCTGAAGGTCTTCACCGACTCCCAGCTGGTGGTCGGGCAGGTCCGTGGGGAGTTCGAGGCCCGGAACCCGACCATGCAGAATTACATCCGGAAGGTGCAAGCACTCATTCCCGACCTCGGCAGTGTCGACATCCAGCAGGTCCCAAGAAGTGAAAATGCCAGGGCCGACAGGTTGTCCCGCTTAGTGGGCGCAGACGCGCACAACTTGTCGAGGGCGATCTACCTGGAGACCCTGGATGCCCCGAGCATCGGCGAGGCTGGAGCGGTGATGGCGATTGATCCGGAGCCGTCTTGGATGGACCCGCTTGTCGCCTACCTCGCCGAAGGGATCCTCCCTGAAGACGAAGATCAAGCTCGGCGACTTGTTATGAAGTCCGCCCACTACGTACTCTATGAAGGGAGGCTGTATCGGACCTCGTTCACCGCCCCCCTCTTAAAGTGCCTCCGCCCCTCGGAAGCGGCCTACGTCCTCGGCGAAGTCCACGAAGGCGTTTGCGGATCACACTTGGGGGCTAGGTCCTTGGCGCACAAGATCATGAGGCAAGGCTATTATTGGCCTACCTTGTTGGAGGACTCAAAGGATCATGTACGAAAATGCGACGCCTGCCAGCGCCACGCCAACGTCCAGAGAGTCCCTTCTGTCCCCTTGGCACCAATCACTGCACCCTGGCCCTTCGCCCAGTGGGGAATGGATATCCTCGGACCATTCCCCGTCGCTTCAGCTCAGCGGAAATTTTTGATTGTTGCAATCGACTACTTCACCAAGTGGGTGGAGGCAGAGCCGCTGGCTACTATCACGGAGGCGCAAGTCCGGAAGTTCGTGAAGAAGAACA
Source organism: Phoenix dactylifera (assembly GCF_009389715.1). Lineage (NCBI taxonomy): Eukaryota > Viridiplantae > Streptophyta > Magnoliopsida > Arecales > Arecaceae > Phoenix > Phoenix dactylifera. The sequence continues at coordinate 467,453 of NW_024067787.1, read as the reverse complement.
TCATTGTCCGATTTGGGGTACCTCGGGTCCTCATCTCGGATAATGGTCGACAGTTCGACAACAAGCATTTCCGTGACTTCTGCGAGGAGTTCGGGATCGAGCATCGGTTCACATCTGTGTCGCATCCCCAAACCAACGGCGAGGCCGAGGTCACAAATCGGACAATCCTCCAAGGAATCAAAGCGCGAATCGGTCGGACGGGGCAAGCTTGGGTTGAAGAACTCGAGAATGTCCTTTGGGCGTATCGGACCACGCATCGGACCCCTACCGGGGAGACGCCTTTCAGCCTAACCTATGGCACGGAAGCCGTTGTCCCCGTGGAGCTCGGACTCCCCTCACCTCGGATGGCCGCGCACCGACCCGAGGCCAATTCGGAGCAACTCCGAGGGAACCTGGATCTCTTGGAAGAAGCGAGGAAAATGGCGCAGGTTCGGATGGCGATGTATCAGCGGAGGGTGGCCCGATATTACAACTCCAAGGTCCGACCGAAGCTTTTCAAAATCGGAGATCTGGTGCTAAGGCGAGCTAAAGCATCTCAACCTGCGGAAGGTGGGAAGCTAGCGCCAAATTGGGAAGGCCCGTATAGGGTTCGCTGGGTAAACCGACCTGGCTCCTACCAGTTGGAGGCCCTAGATGGTCGAGAAATTCCAAGGAGCTGGAATTCCGCTAACCTGCGGATGTATTACCAGTAGAACGACAATGCCAGAAAGACAGTTCAAAAATGTATAACACTTTTCATTTCAATAATTTCTGGTTACAATGGCGTGCTCGTGTGATTACAAGGAATTCCCAGAGGGGAATTAGGGTGTAAAGAAAGTAAAGAATAGGTGGAGACTCCGAGGAGCTGAAGATCTGGGATCCCGAAACCTCCATCCGAAGCGGCTGCAATCCCACCGGAAGTGGGTGCTTCCAACCGGAGGCGCCATCCACGCCTCACGAAAAAGACGAGGAGCCGCCGCAGAAGAAGCTCCCGCTGCCTCCAGGGGAACGCCACCTCCAAGGGATATTCTGGTCCTCCCCAGTGTTAGGGGAGAGAAGGGATACAAGGGAGAAGAGCATATGGAGGCGCGGTCCCGGATCAAGCGTCTGGCGCGGAGCTCAATCGGGAGGCTGAACTTCAAGGAGGGGAGACGTGATCCCGGATGAAACGCCTAGAGCGGAATTCCGCCGGGGAGAACCTCCTTGTTGATCCCAGATGAAACGGCTAGTTGGCGGAAGTCGCGAAGGGCGCGCCTCCCGTTCCTTCGGTAGGGGTCTCTCAACCATGCGCCGGAGAGGAGGCCCACGATCCATGGCAACCTGAACAGCTCCGGCTTGGCAGGCTCCATCGCACCTGCACCTATATTTATAGCCAAACTGCGGCCCCCCGGTCGTTCCGATGCGGGTGGCTCCAATAAATGCGGGCGCATTGAATCCGGAGCCGATCCGGCTCTCGAGGCGTATCTTCCCGCGATTTCCTAAGCGTTATTCTCCTTAATCGCATTCTTTGTGCAGGACACTCCGGGTGGCCTGTACCCCTAGGTCCACATATCTCCGCTCGCGCCCAGGCCGCATCCGCCTCGAAGAACGCGCGTATCGCGGCCGCTTAACTGACACTCCTCGCAAGCAGCAACTGGCGATCCGATTTCCCAGGTAACCCCTCAATTAGCATTTAATGCCCATCTGGTGTTCCCCAGGCGACGCTTGGAGAGGAGGAGAAACACGATCGCAGCTGGCCACGGAGAAATCCCGTCGGGCGGCAAGCGACAGGCGCACGACCAGCGAGCGGAATTTGCCGAGGCTCGGCCCTCGGATGCCAGGCTAACCCGATGATCATCCCGGGAGCAGACTAGCATGAAGCCCCGACCGGTCGCCTCGGCTTGCGCCAGCCTTGGCCGACCAACGAGCGGAATTTCCCGAGGCTCGGCCCTCGGATGCCAGGCTAACCCGATGATCATCCCGGGAGCAGACTAGCCTGAAGCCCCGACCGGTCGCCTCGGCTTGCGCCAGCCTTGGCCGACCAACGAGCGGAATTTCCCGAGGCTCGGCCCTCGGATGCCAGGCTAACCCGATGATCATCCCGGGAGCAGACTAGCCTGAAGCCCCGACCGGTCGCCTCGGCTTGCGCCAGCCTTGGCCGACCAACGAGCGGAATCTCCCGAGGCTCGGCCCTCGGATGCCAGGCTAACCCGATGATCATCCCGGGAGCAGACTAGCCTGAAGCCCCGACCGGTCGCCTCGGCTTGCGCCAGCCTTGGCCGACCAACGAGCGGAATTTCCCGAGGCTCGGCCCTCGGATGCCAGGCTAACCCGATGATCATCCCGGGAGCAGACTAGCCTGAAGCCTCGACCGGTCGCCTCGGCTTGCGCCAGCCTTGGCCGACCAACGAGCAGAATCTCCCGAGGCTCGGCCCTCGGATGCCAGGCTAACCCGATGATCATCCCGGGAGCAGACTAGCCTGAAGCCCCGACCGGTCGCCTCGGCTTGCGCCAGCCTTGGCCGACCAACGAGCGGAATTTCCTGAGGCCTGACAACCCTCAGATGCCAGGCTAACCCGATGATCATCCCGGGAGCAGACTAGCCTGAAGCCCCGACCGGTCGCCTCGGCTTGCGCCAGCCTTGGCCGACCAACGAGCGGAATTTCCCGAGGCTCGGCCCTCGGATGCCAGGCTAACCCGATGATCATCCCGGGAGCAGACTAGCCTGAAGCCCCGACCGGTCGCCTCGGCTTGCGCCAGCCTTGGCCGACCAACGAGCGGAATCTCCCGAGGCTCGGCCCTCGGATGCCAGGCTAACCCGATGATCATCCCGAGAGCAGACTAGCCTGAAGCCCCGACCGGTCGCCTCGGCTTGCGCCAGCCTTGGCCGACCAACGAGCGGAATCTCCCGAGGCTTGGCCCTCGGATGCCAGGCTAACCCGATGATCATCCCGGGAGCAGACTAGCCTGAAGCCCCGACCGGTCGCCTCGGCTTGCGCCAGCCTTGGCCGACCAACGAGCGGAATTTCCTGAGGTCTAACCCTCGGATGCCTGGCTTAGCGCCGGAAGAAGTTCCTGAGGCCTAACCCTCGGATGCCTGGCGAAGTTCCTGAGGCCTAACCCTCGGATGCCTGGCTTAGCGCCGGAAGAAGTTCCTGAGGCCTAACCCTCGGATGCCTGGCCTAGCGCCGGAAGAATTTTCTGAGGCCTAACCCTCGGATGCCTGGCTTAGTGCCGGAAGAATTTCCTGAGGCCTAACCCTCGAATGCCTGGCCTAGTGCCGGAAGAATTTCCTGAGGCCTAACCCTCGGATGCCTGGCCTAGTGCCGGAAGAATTTCCTGAGGCCCAACCCTCGGATGCCTGGCTTAGCGCCGGAAGAATTTCCTGAGGCCTAACCCTCGGATGCCTGGCTTAGTGCCGGAAGAATTTCCTGAGACCTAACCCTCGGATGCCCGGCTTAGCGCCGGAAGAAGTTCCTGAGGCCTAACCCTCGGATGCGTGGCTTAGCGCCGGAAGAATTCCCTGAGGCCTAACCCTCAGATACCTGGCCTAGCGCCAGAAGAATTTCAAGAGTCGGGAGTCAGCGAGACGCTACCAAGAGTTAAAAAGAAGAAGGACGAAAGTGAAATGAAGAAACTCTATTTGCATTAACTTTCATTGTTTCAGGGCCGAGACCCATACAACTTGGCAAAACGCCAACACACAAAGAAAAGAACAAAAATACAGAAGGTCAGCTTGGAGGAACCCCCGGGTCGGGAACGCCGGGCACGTCCGCAGGGGGTAGGGAGGCGGTTGGAGAATCAGCAGGCAATGGCGCCGGAGAGGAGTCTAGAAGAGAGATCCCACTCAGGTCAATTTCGGGGTACTTAGCCGACACCCTTGTCAGGCCTTCCTCGAAGCCTAAGATAAAGGAGTCGGACCCCGCGTCCGACATGTCACGGACGAACTCGTCAGACTGACGATAGGCCTGTACCGCCTCCGACATATCACGGGTGAACTCGGCGGACTGACGATAAGCCTGTACCGCCTGACGCCCGATTTCCGCACTCTTCTCGGCCAGCGCCGCCTCTGCCCGCTCCATAATCTGAGCTTTCGCCTCCAAGACCTTCGCCACAATCCGGTCGTCCGCCTCGGAGGAGACCCTCAGCAGATCAGCCTGAGCCTCCTTGTGCTTCGCCTCGGCAGCAATGCGAGCAGCCTCAGCCTCCTCCAGGCGCGAATGAAGCTCCTGGTCACTCGCGCGGGACTTCTCCAAGGCCGACTCCAATTCGCCCAGCTTGGCTTCAAGAGACCGGGTTCGGCTGCGGGCGTTGTCGGCTGACCGCTGGGCCTTCTCCCACCTCTCCCGGTAGTCGGCAGCCTTCCGGGATTGCTTCTCGGCCCGCTCCTCCGCCTTCTTGATCTCACCCTCGAGACCCGAGGCAACCTTGAGTTGCTCCTGAGCCTCCAACAGTTGCTTCTCGAGGGTGACGAAGCCGAGTGCCCGCTCTTCGGCCACCTGGAGCCTCATCTCGAGGTCCCTGGTCGTCCTCCCCGCCGCAGCCTGACCTCCCTTCTCTACTGCCTTCAGTTGGCTCTCGGCCCTCGCCAGAAGCCTCGCCTGTTCCTCGTAGCACTCCTCCAGGCGGATCATGTACTGGGCGAGCTAAGAGATAGGAAAAACGAGGGCGTCAGGCGGGGATCAACAGAGCCTATAAATGATGAAAGCGACCAAAAGAACACTCACCGACATGAGACAGACGCAGCTGGCAGCCCCAACGTCAGGGACCCTCATCTCCCGGACCTGCCTGCGGTCCTTCTCCAGCAGCACCGTCTCGATGAGGTTTCGGGCGCCGGCAAAAGTGAAGGCCGACCCCGACTTCTCCCCGGAGTCGGACGGTGGTTCTGCAGCCTTACCCTTACCTATCGCTTGGGGAAGAGTCATGCTGACCATGCTCGGGGCGGGGACCGCCCCTGGAATTGACAGGGTCCCGCTCGGCCGGGGCCTCGGCGCGTCCCTCCTCGTATCATCCGGAGCCGACCGAGTCGAAGGCTGGGGTGGGGACCGATCACGTCCGACCCGTCCATCTCGGGCGCGCCCGGGTGATGCCTCCGGAAAAACGGTAGTCTCGGCATCGGAGGGCTGATACAGCGTCAACCGCCGGTCCGTGCCCGCGGCGTCCCCCTGATCGGTGGGTCCGGACCCGTCTGTCGGCGTCGGAGTCGCCTGCCGGCGGGACTTCTTCGCCGGCGGGGCCCCGCTCGGAGGAGCTCGTTTCTTCCTCCGGACTGCTTCCAGTAGGGACGTCCTACCAACAGCCGTTGCCTTGTCCGACCGCATGACGTCGTCGATCTCTGCAAAAAGGACGAGGTGGTCGGAGGTTGAGAAACTGAAGGAAAGAACGAGACGAAAGAGGAGAAAAGAGCTAAAAAAGAAATGGTGGCGGGCTCACGGTCAGCGGGGACCGAGCTCAGACCGACGTTCACCAAGGTATCCTCGGAAATAAGGCGAGTCACCGGGGGGAGCCGGCCCTCGGCAACCAACCCCTTCAAGACGGCGACGCCATCGGATTCCTCCCTCGACAACCTCGATAGGCCAATCGGGGACTTCATCGGCGTCTCCCAGGTTGCCCTGATTCCCCAAGAGGGATCTGCGTCAACGAAAAAGAAGCGCCCCTTCCAGCCGTGAATGGAGGTAGGAGCCTTCTTGACGAGGCCGCACCCTCGCCGCGCCGCAAAGCACCACCACCCTTTGTCCTGGGGGTGGCCGCTCAGGCCGTAGCATTCCCAAAAGACACTCAGGGTGGCGGAAACCTCGTGCAGGCGGCAGAGAACCTGAAAGGCCGTCAGGGCGCGCCATGAGTTCGGCACCAGTTGCGTCGGCGCCACTCTTAAACCCCGAAGCACCTGAACGACTAAGTCCGAGGGGGGAAAGCGGAACCCGGCCTGAAGAATGCCCTCATTGATGGCAACCTTCCCTGGAGGAGGATGGGACATCCTCTCCTCAGGCCCCGAGAGCGTAACATTGCAGGCCTTGGGAAGGTGGTATCGAGCCACGAACCTATCTAGGTCTTCGGCGACCAGCTCCGACTTAATGCGGTCTGCTCTCACTTCGCCCATCCCTAATGGCCAGTGAATCTACGGTCAGGACGGGGTCAAGAAGGGAAAAAGGACCGGAACGACTGGAGTACACTAATACAAAAGGAGAAAGTATGAAGAGCCTTAAATTGAAGAATGGGGCAACTCACCGGAAGAGAAGGAAGAACGGCTCCGAGAGCGTCAAAGGAGGAGCAAGCGAACAGTCCGACGGCAATGACGGCAGCGCAAAGGAGAAACTCGAAGATGTCTGTAAAGAGAAAGGCGGACGGAGGAGGGCCCCCGGTTAAATAGGCGGAAAGGTGGGTGACGCCAGAGGACGCCTGGCTGCTGAAGGGTCGCTCGCGCCCCAAAGGCGAATCGACGCCATTAAGGAAGGATGTCCGCCGAAATCCTCAGACTGCCAGGTCAGCAACAACCGCCATACGCCATAAAGAAGGAGGGGAGCTCGAAGCGCGCGCGCCTCTCCGAGGGATGGCGGAAATCTCGAAGCATCACTCCCTTCACCCGTTCCCCTTCTGGTTCCAGGCTCGGAAGTGGGGGGCTACTGTTACGGGGGAACTTAGCCACCATGCCCCACGTGACCGGCACGCGCGCCCAGGAAGACTACGGCAGCCCCTTGATCCAGCAATCCGACCCCGAGTCGGACATCTTTGGCTCCGCAGCCCGACTCCGAGTCGGCAGCCCCTTGATCCAGCAATCCGACCCCGAGTCGGACATCTTCGGCTCCGCAGCCCGACCCCGAGTCGGCTGCCCCTTGATCCAGCAATCCGACCCCGAGTCGGACATCTTCGGCTCCGCAGCCCGACCCCGAGTCGGCTGCCCCTTGATCCAGCAATCCGACCCCGAGTCGGACATCTTCGGCTCCGCAGCCCGACCCCGAGTCGGCTGCCCCTTGATCCAGCAATCCGACCCCGAGTCGGACATCTTCGTCTCCGCAGCCCGACCCCGAGTCGGACATCTCTCGACAACGACAGGCTATTCCCCAGAGGCACGCCGCGGCCCTCTGCTCCACTACACCCAGCAACGGTCGTATCCGGCGCTGCTCCACGATCCCCTGTAACAGCCGTACAAAGCGGAGCTCCACTACGCCCTGTCATGGCCGTACCCAGCGCTGCCCCACGACGCCCTGTAACGGCCATGTCAGTGGCAGCTCCATCGTGCTACACGATGACCAACCCCCCAAAAGGACCCCCCAGCCTGGTATATATGCGGCTGGGGGGAGAAGGGGGAGGGTAAGCAAGAACTTCCAGAGCATTCTCTTACTTGCTACTATTATCTCTCCTTCTCCTCCAATCTCCTCTGACTTGATCGTCGGAGGGCCCCCACTACCCCAGTGGTGGTGCGAGGCTTGCTTGCAGGTTTTCCGGTGGAAGGTGGAGCGCAATCAACACCAACCAAGGCAACTCAAACGGAACCCCGTTCACACCGCTGTGCCAATCGTTCTCGGTTTGGACCACCAGCAACAATATCTTATGTGGAGGTGTCCTTCAAGTTGAAATCTCTCATTCTTTGCTCAAGGATCCTGCATTATTAACAAAATTCTTTTCTTTCTTGAAGAAAAGTCATTAGTTTCTTCAAGATACAAAACATTCATATAGCATATTTCTTAACTGGGTGACTCAATCATAAGATATCACAACAATTGAATGTTGAGTCACTTTACTCAAGAGATTGCCTAAATATAAGCAAACACATGTCACTTGAACTTAAGAGATAGTTTCATTAACCAAGAAGGTTCAAGGACAAGCGTGTGAAGCAATAGGAAGATTTATCAAGGTCAAATCAATTTTTTATTTTCAGAATCAATTTAGCTTAGATTCTATTTGCTTAAGATAATTATCAATAAGACATGTTAGCTAAGTTTTAATCAATTTATCTTAAACAGTTGTTTCTATCTACATTCATATTATGAATCATTAGAGTTAGATTGAAGTCTTGCACAAGGGCACATAATGAGCATACAATCTGGTCTACTAGTTGTATAATAAAATAATTATTCTATCATGCTTCAATACAGCTTTAAAATAATAGATCTACTTTGCTCATCCTTTTCAAATTCTACAAGATGGGGTCATAGACATACCTTCTTCATACCAATCTTCTATAAGAGTTTTCTTGTGAACTAACTTTGGTCAATGAAGATTTCCTTTCTTGTTTGTCTTAATTTGGAGTTTGAGAAAGAAAATGTTAATTCATTCATTATACATATTTCAAACTCACTTTGCATGAGCTTAGTAAAATCTCCATATAAATTTTCATCAGTAGAACAAAAATGATGCCATCAATGTGTGCTTTGAGCAAGCAAGATATCACAGATTCATCTCTTTAATGTATAGATTTATCATTATTACTTTTTATCAAAAAGTTGCTCAAGCTTTTATATATCATGCTTTTGGTGCTTGTTACAAATCACATATTGCTTTATCATATATGTAATGAGTGTTTTTAAATAAGGTGGTTATTTTACATAGATCTTTTCTAATGAAATAACCACATAGGAGTGAATTCTACACATTCATTTGACAGAATATAAAGCTCATGAGGCAAGCAAATGATAATGGTGATCTTTACTTTTAATCATGCAAGAATCAAGATCTATTTCATCTTTTCTTGATTTAGTCTTTTAGTAGTCATCAATTTTTCTTCATTAAGTGCATTCCTGAAAAACTCAATTTGGTTATAGTTATTAACAAGTTTTCAGATTGTTATATGTAAAAGATTAACCATATACATATATAATTTAATTTTAGTATCTTCATAATAAATCATTAGTCTCATAAGGAATAAAATGAATTGATATTTCTACAATTCGAATCTTTTCATTGAATGTTCTATATGCATTGCTTGATGAATGATATCCAAAAGATAGAAATATCTTTATCAGATTTGGCATTATTTTCAAAAGACCATATCAAGCATAACATATACTACTGAAAAATATGAAAGATATGCAATAGATCATTTTCTATTTTTCAGAAGATCAAATGGAGTTTTCATCAAAAATAAATCTAATAGAAACTATATGTATGACAAGCAATGATGATAGCTTTTTTTTTTTTTTAAAAAAAAAAACATTTAAGTAGATGACTATCATACAACATTGCCTTCATCATTTCTTCAAGGATTCCATTAACACTATTTTACTTAAGGTGTCCTTGGTGCTGAAATAATTAAATTTAATATTATTTTCTGTATAAACTTTATCAGAATTTTGGTTTTCAACATTGTGCCATGACTCTTTATCTTTACGGTTTGGAAACTTTTTTATTTGAAACATTTTTACAAGATTTAGCAAATACAGAGAATACTTCAATTTTATTTGCCAAGAACAAATCCAATGTAAGCTTTTGAAAAACTTAGTGATGGAAACAACATCCTTAGATTTAGAAATTGATTCTTGTTTGTTTCCTTAGTTAACATGCATAGCAAACATTGATCTTTCAGAAGATAATCTAAGTAAGCCAATGGCAAGATCTTTTGAGATTAAGTACATACTAGCATGAGTTGATTTTATAGGCCAAAGATGATTTTAATCTTGGTATTCATAGTGCATATATTCAAAAGCATACCAAGTACACATTATTATGTCTATGATAAAAAAAAAGCCATGGATAAAAACTCTCAATCGAGCATATAGAGAATTCATAGAGTTATTCTTAATAAATTGATTAATCATTTAGCAACTTATCCAACAATAGGTAAAGTATAACATAGAAAGATGGAGTGATTTGGATATATTTTCTTTTCATACCAAAAATATCACTTATATCACAAAAATGATTAATACTTGCAAGTTATGTTTTAATCAACTAATAAAGTAATTTCAATATGAGAGGATGCAATAATAACTTATATCATTATTTCTTTCACTTAACTCATTCTTCTTAATTACATTTTAAATTCAATTCCTTAGCACATGTCTAGAGCACCCATTGTTTAGATAACATCTTTCATTAAAACCTTGGATAGCTAGACATACTTGCTGAAAAATAATCATATTTTCAACTTAGGAACCCAAGCTCTTTTGGGTCCTTGTAGGTTAGCTATAATTGTTCCTTTTGTAACCCATATTTTCTTAATGGCTATTTTGTCCATGAATTTACAGATTTTAGGATTACAAGGGATGTATTTCTGTATCCTCTTGTTGAGTTTAACAAACTTAGATCGAATATGAGTAGTAGATAAACTTTCAGTTTTCTGTTTTTGCCTTTTAGGTTCATCAAATTTGTAATGTATAGATTTAGGAACAACAGACGAGATTTTACTTAGCTTTTGTTTATTAGTATTATAAGAATCTGTTTTAGAATAATTAAAAACTGTTTTAACAAACATATTCTTAAAAGATTTTTGGGTGTACCAAGGTTGATATCCTACTCCAACTTTATCAAATTCAGCTCTTTGATTATTTATCATTAGGTTCAATTTTTCAGAGCTGAAGGTAAATCTTTTAACAATAGGTTTTAATTTGTCAACTTCTTTAGTTAATCTTCTGTTATCTTCTAAAAGTAATTCATTGTTTTTCTTAAGTTTATCATGACTTTCAGTGAGAAGTTGATCTCTTTGATTTAGTTCTTGATTCTCTTTAATTAAGATTTCAGTTTTACTAGTTAGTTTCAGTTTTTCATCTATTAGAATTTGATTTTCATTCTTCAAGTTCTTGTTCTTACAAATAAGTTCCTTATATTCTAAATACAAATCAGAAAAAGCGTCATGGAGTTCATTAAATGTAAAATTGCTTTCAGTTTCAGCATGAACCTCTTGTGCCACGAAGCATGGATTTGCAATATGATACTGCTCTTCTTCTACACATGATGTTTCAGATTTGTTAGTGCATTCATATTTGTCTTCAAGCATATTCCATATTTCTTTAGCAGTCATGCAAGAAGATATGTAATTAAACTCATTCCTATCTAATGCACAATATAATAGGTTTATGGCTTTTGAGTTTTGTTGTACCATTTTCTCATTATGACTAGTGTTTGTGTGTGTTCCATTGACTATAATTCTCCATAAATTATAATCAAGTGATTGTATGAAAATGCGCATGCGTGCTTTCCAATGTGTATAGTTTATGCCATTAAATAGTGGAGGTGTATCAATTAATTGTCCTTCTCCTAGAAAACTATCTATTTGAGTTGTCATGATCTTTGGCTCTTGATCGTGAGATCAATAATTAATCTTAGAGCACCTGCTCTGATATGACTTGTTGCCCAGTAGATACAACCCAAGAGGGGGGGTGAATTGGGTCTTTTAAAACTTTTGTACTACTTCTAAAACTTTTCAATTAATTATGCTAAGTTGTATAGATGCACAGTGGAATTTAAACTTAGCAACAGTTTGATTTATTGAATGAGACTTGATTAAGTAAATTAAATATGCTTGCAACTAAAGGATGCACAGATAAGAGTTAAGCAAGCAATTTATCTAAGTAAGTAGGTGAGCAAGTTAGACAATGACAAAAAGCATCACAAACACAACAAACATATAGTGGTTCGGTGCACCCCAGCACCTACATCCACTCCCCAAGACCTCTTGGGAATTTCACTATAATCCTCCAGATTACAGTCCGGTAGTTTTGCGAGTGCACTACCCAACTCGTTGTTTTACACCGGGCTAACAACGAACCCTACAATCCGGTAGTTTTTCGAGTGAACTACCCAACTCGTTGTTTTACCCCGGGCTAACAACGAACCCTACAATCCGGTAGTTTTTCGAGTGAACTACCCAACTCGTTGTTTTACCCCGAGCTAACAACGAACCCTACAATCCCCCAATTTTAACTTAGGCTTGGGACGCCTATCCCTTGTTCCAAGTCCCTTGACTGAAACAAGCTCAATATTCAAACGTTTTACAAAAGATTTGAAAGCTCTTAAGAAGCAAATATAACAATGAGAAACAATAAAATCGGAAGAACCCTTTTTGCCGTTGGAAGCGTGGATGATGGTGGTTCTTCTGATGTGGATCACGTTGGCTTGAATGCGAGCTTTGATTGCCAAGTGGGAGTGAGTAGATGAGCTCGAAATCAGATGGGAAAGCTTGAATGCACTTGATTTCTCCTCTTGAAAGCTCTAACTCCCTTGAACCTCTTTTTCTTTCTTCTCTCTTGAATGATCTTGTGTTGGGTTGGTGAGAAGTTGTTGAGAAGCACTTAAGAGCTCCCTTTTATAGCCCAAAAAGCAAATATAGCCGTTAGACACAAAGATATGACCGTTTGAAATTTCAAATCTACCTGAAAAAGTTGTCAGTCGCGTCCCAGGCGCTCCGGGGACGTCTCCGCGCTTTACGGGGACGTCTCCGCTTGTTTGCGCTTTTTGCATGGGGACGACTCCGCTGCTTCGGGGACAACTCCGCGCTCCGGGGACGTCTCCGCGCTTTACGGGGACGTCTCCGCTTGTTTGCGCTTTTTGCATGGGGAC